>NC_080178.1:58650052-58807552 GCF_950295315.1 Erinaceus europaeus | reverse complement strand
AACACAACAAAGGCAACAAAAGGGAAAACAAAACAAACAAAAAAAGAATTAAAAAAAATAAAAGAATGTGTAGAAGGACTGCGTATGTGCCAAATTTTGAGATAGGGTAGGTGGTAAAGGCAGTGATGCAGGCTGGCGGCCTTCACTGAGTAAGTGATAAGAAGCATAGCTGGTGAGGGTCAGACTGAACTTTTACTGAGAAGGCAGCTTCTGTAACCCTGGCTAGCTTTTGCCCTCCCCAAAAGTGCCCCCCACCCCCCACATTGGTGTATCTTATGCTGAGGTTAAACTTTCCCAGACACAACTATGCAGCAAAGATAACAGTAACTAAGGCAACCAGACCCTGAGCAAGGGGTATAAGTCCCACCCCTTAACGTTTCAGCCTCTGCTTCTATTGTGACACTTTCTGCTCTCAAGCCTGTACCCCCTATATAAGCTTGTACCATCCCTTTGTTTGGCGCCAGAGTTATCAGAAAGATCTGAGCAGGGACCGGGCTGTAGTGCAGCAGGTTGAGCGCACATGGCGCAAAGCGCAAGGACCAGCATAAGGATCCTAGTTCCAGCGCCGGGTCCCCACCTACAGGGGGGTTGTTTCATAAGTGGAGAGGCAGGTCGACAGGTGTCTAACTTTCTCTTCCCCCTCTGCTTTCCCCTCCTTTCTGGATTTCTCTCTGTCCTATCCAGCAACGACAGTGACAACAATAAACAACAAGGGCAACAAAAACGGGGAAAAAATAGCCTCCAGGAGCAGTGAATTCATAGTGCAGGCACCAAGCCCCAGTGATAACCCTGGAGAAAAAAAAAAGAAAGAAAGAAAAAAGAAAAGGAAAGAAAGAAAGAAAAAGAAAAAGATCTGAGCTCTTGGCCTGTGCGTAAATGCATAAATAAAAGGTTCCTTTCTTCTTCCACCCATATTGGCTTCAGTCATCTTCATTATTAATAGAATTCCTTAACATGTCTATGACTTTATGAGGATTATGGTAGTGATCTTTGAGAGGTGGGAGAGTGGGGACACAGAACTTTGGTGGTAGGTTTGGTGTGGAACTACACACTAATTTTATAATCTTGTAACCCACAATTAATCACAAATAAAAATGGTATAAATAAACAGTGAACCAGAGTTACAACATAGATAGGGCTGTACATTTTTAAGGCTTGCAAGTAGCTTGGGTTGCAGTGTTTTGGTGCTACCCTGTGGCCACACCATGACAAGAGTCCTGCATGAAACCCAAATGTCATCAAACTTTAGACAGTATTCAACGTCGATGTTCAGCAGGGAAGCAATTACAGAAGACAGACCTTCCACCTTCTGCATCTCATAATGAACCTGGGTCTATACTCCCATGGGGTTAAAGAGTAGGAAAGCTATCAGGGGAAGGGAATGGGATACGGAATTATGGTGGTGGGAATTGTGTGGAATTGTACCCTTCTTATCCTATGGCATGATCAATGTTTCCATTTTATAAATAAATACATTTTTTTTAAAAAAAGAAAGTATTCAGTTTGGTTTATAGTTTAGTTTTCCAGAGCACTTCTCAACTCTGGCTTATCATGGTACAAGGACAGGGGATTGAATCTAGGACCTGGAAGCCTCAGGCATGAGAGTGTGTTAGCATAACCATTATGCTATCTCCCCTGCCCTGCCCCTTAGTATTCAATTTATAGCTCAATTCAATGCCCAGAAACAGCTGGCTCTGTTGTCAAGAGCAAGACTCACCTGTGTGAATCCCAGGTTCCATCTACCTTGACCTGCAAGTCCCTGCTGCCTGGCATCTCTCTAACTCAGCTCAGTCCACATATGCCTTTTGAGAAAAATGAATACAGGCCCCCAGTGAGGGAAATGCAGCCTACTAAGAAATGTAGAAAGAAAGTGGAACTGGGCACACCTCACTTTACCACAAGTTCTAGATTCAGCTGCTGGGCTGGATCACACTCACCTAAGAGACCAGAGGCTCTCATATTTTGGGAATCCTCTCTGGCCCTCCTAGGAGAACTCTGATTCCTTTGCTATATAGGCAAGCTTGTATGTGTTCTCTTTCTTTCTCTCATTTCTGTATTTCTATATTTATTTATTTCAGAGCAAGTCTCTGCTCAGGTTTCTAGTGGTGTGGGGATTGAATCTGGGAGTCCAGAGTCTCAGGCATGAAAGTTCTTTGTATAACCCTTATTTCATCTCCAGACTTCTGCCATATGCTGCATAAATGAGGAGCTGGATTAAGTTTAAATCAGCCTATTTGTGTTTGTTTGTTTTTAGCACAAATAACCAACAGTTACTTCTCAGAGCTCTGGAGCCAGGAAAGCCTAAATCAAGACTACAGGGTTTGATATCTACGTCCACAGCCTCCTTCCCAAAGGGCTCTTTCTTCTCTGCCTACACCTAGAGCGAAAGGGCAGGTATCCATCTACTTTGGAAGCTAGAGGGGGAACAGTAGTGCTAATTGATAAGTGTGTTTTTCGCTTATTCACAGGCTCCTCTGTGAATACAGTAATTACTATCCTTATTGACCCTGTTCAGAAGGAGCATTGGCTCCAGGCTACCAATATTTTGTCAGATTCTCCTCAAATTGACCATTTCTTTTTTTTTTTGTATTTTTATTATTATCTTGAATGATTTTACAGTTGGAAAAGAAAATCATCAACTTTATATGTGGATAAGGATTGATTACAATTCACTCTTTACACCATATTTTATAAAATCTAAAGTTTGAGTTGCTATATTTTTTGTAGTTATTTTTTTATTTATTTTAAAAAAAGAGACATTGGGGGTCGGGTGGTAGCGCAGCGGGTTAAGCGCACATGGCACAAAGCACAGGACCAGCATAAGGATCCCGGTTTGAGCCCCCACTCCCCATCTGCAGGGGAGTCGATTCACAGGCAGTGAAGCCGGTCTGTAGGTGTCTATCTATCTCTCGACCTCTCTGTCTTCCCCTCCTCTCTCCATTTCTCTCTGTCCTATCCAACAACAACGGCACCAATAACAGTGATAATAACAACTACAACAATGATAAAACAACCAGGGCAACAAAAACAAAAGGGAAAAAATGGCCTCCAGGAGCAGTGGATTCATGGTGCAGGCACTGAGCCCCAGCAATAATCCCGGAGGCAAAAAAAAAAAAGGAGACATTAACAAATACATAGGATAAAAGGGGTACAACTCCACACAATCCCCACCACCAGAACTCCATATCCCATCCCTTCCCCTGATAGCTTTCCTATTCTTTATCCCTCTGGGAGTATGGACCCAAGGAAACTGACCATTTCTTTACATATTTATGGAGGGGGAAAGGACACGGAGAGGAGAGCAAAGGCCAGCTCAGGTTCATGCCTTTGCTGAGAGTCACACACAGGTCTCTGGAAAGCAGGTCCTGTGCTCTGGAACAGAGAGCAATACTCCTGCCCATCACCATTCTCTTTTTTGTTTGTTTTTTGAGATTAGTTTTAATGGACTTAAGTTTTTATGAGTGAAAGAGAGGTACAGAAAGAAGCAAAACCTCAATAATAATTAAAAAAAAAAGCAAAAACTCCATGTGGCACATGCAATGCCAGGATTCTTCCCTGATGTGCATTCTGAGACATGCCCACATTGCGGCGCCAAAGCACTGCAATCCAAGCTGTTTGCAAGACCAGCCTCCAAATGCACAGCTCCAAGTCTGACGTCTCTGGTTCACTTTCATTTCATTTTATTATATTATATTTTATTTACTGGATAGAGACAGCCAGAAATCAAAAGGGAGGGGTTACAGAGAGGGAGAGAGAGGGGCCAGGTGGTGTCACACCTGGTTGAGCGCACACGTTACAATGTACAACGACCTGGGTTCAAGACTGTGGTCCCCACCTGCAGGGGTAGCTTCATGAGCGGTGAAGCAGGGCTGCAGGTCTCTCTCTCTCTCTCTCTCTCTCTCTCTCTCTCTCTCTCTCTTCTTCTCCCTCTCTATCTCCCCTTCCCTCTGGCTGTCTCTATCCAATAAATAAAGATAACTAAAACAAATTGGAGTCGGGGAGTAGCGCAGCGGGTTAAGCCCATGTGGCCCAAAGTGCACGGATCAGCAGAAGGATCGGGTTCGAGCCCCGGGCTCCCCACCTGCAGGGGAGTAGCTTCACAGGCGGTGGAGCAGGTCTGCAGGTGTCTATCTTTCTCTGCCCCTCTTTGTCTTCCCCTCCTCTCTCCATTTCTGTCTTATCCAACAATGACGACATAACAACAATAATAACTACAACAACAATGGAAACAACAAGGGCAACAAAAAGGAAATAAATAAATATTTTTTTAAAAATTAAAAAAAAAAAACAAGAGAGGGAGAGAGACAGATACCTGCAGCACTGCTTTCAGAGCTTTCCCCACCCCCCGTAGGTGGAAACCAGGGGGCTTGAACCTGGGTTCTTGTGCATTGCAACGTGTACCTTCAACCAGGTGTGCCACCACCCCAGCCCCTCTGGTTCACTCTTCTAGGAAGTATCCAGCCAATCAACTTGAACTGTTTTATTATTATTATTATTAATTTCCTTTTTGTTGCCCTTGTTGTTGTAGTTATTATTGTTGTTGATGTCATCGTTGTTGGATAGGACAGAGAGAAATGGAGAGAGGAGGGGAAGACTGAGAGGGGGAGAGAAAGATAGACACCAGCAGACCTGCTTCACCGCCTGTAAAGTGACTCCCCTGCACGTGGGGAGCCCGGGGCTCTAACGGGAATCCTTCTGCCTGTTCTTGCGCTTGAACTTGAACTATTTTTTTTTTTTACAGTTTTTTTTTTTTTTATTAAAGAAAGGATTAATTAACAAAACCATAGGGTGGGAGGGGTACAACTCCACAGAATTCCCGCCACCCAATCTCCATAACCCACCCCCTCCCCTGATAGCTTTCCCATTCTCTATCTCTCTGGGAGCATGGACCCAGGGTCATTGAGGGTTGCAGAAGGTAGAAGGTCTGGCTTCTGTAATTGCTTCCTCGCTGAACATGGGCGTTGACTGGTCGGTCCATACTCCCAGTCTGCCTCTCTCTTTCCCTAGTAGGATGGGTCTCTGGGGAAGCTGAGCTCCAGGACACATTGGTGGGGTCTTCAATCCAGGGAAGTCTGGCCGGCATCCTGATGACACCTGGAACCTGGTGACTGAAAAGAGAGTTAACATACAAAGCCAAACAAATTGTTGAGCAATCATGGACCCAAAGCTTGGAAAAGTGGAGAGGAAGTATTAGGCAGGTACTCACTGCAAACTCTAGTATACTTCTGCTTTCTTACTTTGGTGCCATACTTCAAACTCAGTCAATTTCTGCTTTGCGTTTCTACTTCTTCTTTTTTTTTTTTTTTTTACATGCATAACATTCCCCAGATTCCCATTTAGCAATACAACCCCCACTATTTCATTCATCATTTTTCATGGACATGTATTCTCCCCACCCACCCACCCACCCCAGAGTTTTTTACTTTGGTGTAATACTCCAATTCCATTTCAGGTTCGACTTGTGTTTTCTTTTCTAATCTTGTTTTTCAACTTCGGCCTGAGAGTGAGATCATCCCATATTCATCCTTCTGTTTCTGACTTATTTCACTCAACATGATTTTTTCAAGGTCCATCCAAGATCGGCTGAAAACGGTGAAGTCACCATTTTTTACAGCTGAGTAGTATTCCATTGTGTATATATACCACAACTTGCTCAGCCACTCATCTGTTGTTGGACACCTGGGTTGCTTCCAGGTTTTGGCTATTACAAATTGTGCTGCCAAGAACATATGTGTACACAGATCTTTTTGGATGGATGTGTTGGGTTCCTTAGGATATATCCCCAGGAGGGGAATTCCAGGGTCATAGGGTAGGTCCATTTCTAGCCTTCTGAGAGTTCTCCAGACTGTTCTCCACAGAGGTTGGACCAATTGACATTCCCACCAGCAGTGCAGGAGGGTTCCTTTGACCCCACACCCTCTCCAGCATTTGCTGCTGTTACCTTTTCTGATGTGTGACATTCTCACAGGAGTGAAGTGATATCTCATTGTTGTCTTGATTTGCATTTCTCTGACAATCAGAGACTTGGAGCATTTTTTCATGTGTTTCTCGGCCTTTTGGATCTCTTCTGTGGTGAATATTCTGTCCAATTCCTCCCCCCATTTTTGGATGGGGTTATTTGTTGTCTTGTTGTTGAGTCTGGTAAGCTCTTTATATATGTTGGTTATTAAACTCTTATCTGATGTATGGCATGTAAAGATCTTCTCCCATTCTGTGAGGGGTCTCTTGATTTGGGTAGTGGTTTCTTTTGCTGTGAAGAAGTTTTTTAATTTGATGTAGTCCCATAGGTTTATACTTGCCTTAGTCTTCCTTGTAATTGGATTCGTTTCATTGAAAATGTCTTTAAAATTTATGTGGAAAAAAGTTCTTCCAATATTTTCCTCTAAATATCTGATAGTTTCTGGTCTAACATCCAAGTCCTTGATCCACTTGGAATTTACTTTTGTATTTGGTGAAATACAGTGATTCAGCTTCATTCTTCTGCATGTTTCAACCCATTGTTTCCAACACCATTTGTTGAAGAGACTCTGCTTTCCCCATGTAATAGTCTGGGCCCCTTTGTCAAAGATTAGATGTCCATAGGTGTGGGGCCTCATTTCTGGGCTCTCAATTCTATTCCACTGGTCAGTGTGTCTGTTCATGTTCCAGTACCAAGCAGTTTTGATGACAATGGCCCTATAATATAGTTTGAGATCTGGCAGTGTGATGCCTCCGGTTCTGTTCTTTTTTCTCAAGATTGTTTTGGCAATTCTAGGTCTTTTCTGGTTCCAGATAAACATTTGTAGCATTTGTTCTCCTAAAAAATGTGCTTGGGATCTTGATGGGGATAGCATTAAATTTGTAGATGGCTCTGGGTAATATATTCATTTTGATGATGTTAATTCTTCCAACCCATGAGCATGGAATATCTTTCCACTTCTTTGTGTCTTTTTCAATTTCTTTGAGTAGTGACTCATAATTTTCAGTATACAAGTCTTTCACTTCTTTGGTTAGGTTTATTCCTAGATATTTTATTGTTTTTGTTGCTATAGAAAAAGGAACTGATTTCTGGATTTCAATTTCTTCTAACTTAGTGTTTGCATAGAGGAATGCCACTGACTTTTGAATGTTAATTTTATAGCCTGATACATTACTGTATTGCCTGATGATTTCCAAAAGCTTCTTGCTAGATTCCTTAGGTTTTTCCATGTATACTATCATGTCATCTGCAAATAAGGAGAGTTTGACTTCTTCTCTTCCAATCTGTATTCCTTTAATTCCTTGCTCCTGCCTGATTGCTATGGCAAGAACTTCCAACACTATGTTGAATAGTAATGGTGATAGTGGGCAGCCCTGTCTAGTACCTGATCTGAGGGGAAATGCTTCCAGTTTTTCACCATTGAGTATGATGTTGGCTGTAGGTTTGCTATATATAGACTCCACTATCTTCAGGAATTTTCCATCTATTCCTATTTTTTGTAGTGTTTTGATCATAAAGGGATGTTGCATTTTGTCAAAGGCTTTCTCTGCATCTATTGATATGACCATGTGGTTTTTGGTCTTGCTTTTGTTGATGTGGTGGATCACATTGATTGATTTACGTATATTAAACCAACCTTGCATGCCTGGGATAAACCCCACTTGGTCATGATGAACAATCTTTTTGATATACTGCTGTATCCGGTTGGCTAGAATTTTGTTCAATATTTTTGCATCTATGTTCATCAGAGATATTGGTCTGTAGTTTTCTTTTTTGGTTGTGTCCCTGTCTGCTTTTGGTATCAGGGTGATGTTGGCTTCATAGAAGCTGGCAGGGAGTATTCCAGTGTCTTCAATCTTCTGGAAGACTTTTAAAAGTAGAGGTATTAGTTCTTCTTTGAAAGTTTTGTAGAATTCATTTGTAAAACCATCTGGTCCAGGACTTTTATTTTTGGGAAGATTTTTGATAACTGTTTCAATTTCATTAGCTGTGATGGGCCTGTTCATGTTATCCACTTCCTCTTTACTTAGTTTTGGAAGTTGGTAGGTATCTAGGAAATCATTCATTTCTTCCAGGTTCTCTAACTTGGTGGCATATAGTTGTTCATAGAAGCCTCGCATGATATGTTGAATTTCTGCAGTGTCTGTTGTGATATCTCCTCTTTCATTTACTATCCGATTTATTTGGGTCTTCTCCCTTTTTTGTTTTGTGAGTCTGGCTAAAGGTTTGTCGATTTTGTTTACTCTTTCGAAGAACCAACATTTACTTTCATTGATCTTTTCTATGGTTTTCCTATTCTCAATGTTATTTATTTCTGCCCTAACTTTAGTAATTTCTGTCCTTCTGGTTGCTTTAGGGTTCCTTTGTTGTTCTTCTTCTAGGTCTTTAAGATGTGCAATCAGGCTGTTTATTTGTGCCTTTTCTTGTTTCCTAATGTGTGCTTGTATAGCTATGAACTTCCCTCTTAGGACTGCTTTAGCTGTGTCCCAAATATTTTGATAGCTTGTGTCTTCATTTTCATTGAACTCTCGAAACATTTTGATTTCTTCCTTGATTTCCTCTTTGACCCAGAAGTTGTTAAGAAGTGTACTGTTGAGCTTCCACATTTTGGGACTGTTACTAATCTTTTGTTGATTGTTAAGTGTTAGTTTCATTCCACTGTGGTCTGAGAAGATGCTTGGGATGATTTCAGTGCTCTTGAATAGGCTGATGCTGTCTTTGTGGCCTAACATATGGTCTATCCTTGAGAATGATCCATGTGGATTTGAGTAAAATGTATATTCCAGTTTCTTGGGATGAATGACTCTGAAAATGTCCAATAGT
Organism: Erinaceus europaeus; assembly: GCF_950295315.1. Lineage (NCBI taxonomy): Eukaryota > Metazoa > Chordata > Mammalia > Eulipotyphla > Erinaceidae > Erinaceus > Erinaceus europaeus. The sequence goes on along the minus strand of NC_080178.1, from coordinate 58,798,770 downwards.
TCTAGTTTATCTATCTCTTCATTTAGCTCCCTTATGTCTTTACTGATTTTCTTCCTGGATGATCTGTCAAGTTGAGAGAGTGGGGTGTTGAAGTCCCCTACTATGATTGTGTTACTGTTAATATATTGCTGTAGCTCTTTCAGTAGAAGTTTGATGTATTTAGATGGCTTCTCATTGGGTGCATAGATATTAATAATTGTTAAGTCCTCTTGATTGACTGATCCTCTGAGCATTAAGTAGTGTCCATTCCTATCTTTTTTAATCTTATCTATTTTAAAGTCTATCATGTCAGATATGAGAATAGCTGTTCCTGCCCTTTTTTGTGGGCCATTGGCTTGAATGATAGTTTTCCATCCTTTCACTTTAAGTCTGTGTTTGTCTTGTTGAGTTAGGTGAGTTTCCTGTAGACAACATATTGTTGGGTTGTGTTTTCTGATCCATCTTCCTACTCTGTGTCTTTTAATAGGTGAATTCAGGCCATTGACATTTATTGATATCAAAGATTGAAGATATTTTAACACCATTCTTGTAGAGTTTTAGAGTGTTTTGATATATGTTCTATTTGTGGTGGTCTGGTTGTTTATAGGAAACCTTTCAGAACTTCTTTCAAGGCAGGCTTGGTGATGGTTGCTTCCTTCAACTGTTGCTTGTCTGAGAAGGTTTTGATGCTTCCATCTAGTCTGAATGACAATCTAGCAGGATATAGTATTCTTGGCTGAAAGCCTTTCTCATTGAGCACTCGATAGATATCTTGCCATTCTCTTCTGGCCTGTAGTGTTTGTATGGAGAAGTCTGCTGCTAATCTTATGGGTTTTCCTTTGTAGGTGACTCTTTGTTTTTCTCTTGCAGCCTTGAGGATCCTTTCTTTATCCTTATTCCTTTCCATTCTAAGTATGACATGTCTTGGTGTCTTTAGGTCTGGGTTAATTCTGTTTGGGACCCTCTGGGCTTCTTGAATCTTTATGTCTTTGGTGTTGTCTAGACTAGAGAAATTTTCAGCTATTATGGCCTGGAGAACGCTTTCTTCCTCCCCTTCTCTTTCTTCCTCTGGTAAGCCAATAATGCGTATATTGTTTCTTTTGAAGTCATCCCATAGGACTCTGTTGTTGTTTTCAGCATCTCTTAATCTCTTTTTGAGATCTCTTACTTCTTTTTTAGTTGTCTCTAATTCATCCTCAATCTTGCTAATTCTGTCTTCAGCCTCATTGATTCTATTCTCTCTGCCCTCTACTGCTTTCTGGAGTTCATCTATTTTGTTGCCCTGCTCTGATACTGTTTTAGCTTGTTCAGCTAGTTGCCTTCTTAGCTCAGCAATTTCAGCTTTCAGCTCTCTAATAACCATTAGATTATTAGAATTTTCTTCCATATTCTCATTTGTTGTTCCTGCAGTTCTGATTACAATTTTTTCAAATTCTTTACTCACTCCTGTTATTATTTCCTTAGCTAATGTTTGGATGTTGAACTCGTTGTTTTGTGCTTCGCCCTCTGGAGGTCTTTTAGCTGGACTCTTGTCCTGGTTCGAGTCTCCATTATTTTTTCTTGTTGTTTTAACCATTTTATATAAGTTAACAGTTTTTTCAATCCCTGAGTTGGAGTTCAGTGGTGTAAAAGCCTTTTTTTTTTTTTCCCCTGTAGGCTATGGTAGCCTGAGGGCTTTTAAACTATCAATAGGCTTCTTGGCTTAATCAATGACTCCTGACCGAGAGATAAAGCAGGGTGTGGCAGAGATAATCCAGTGGTTATGCAAAGAGACTTTCACAGCCCTTCAGCTATGCCACCGAGGTATAGGTCTTCTCCTGAGTTTCCCGGTTAGATCTCTGTGCCCTGGTGTCCCTCCCTGTTGCTGCTCCAGATTCTGAGGGTAGTAGCAATGGAGACTCAGAGTTGTACTTGGTGAGTCTCTGGGGAGTCCTTTCCTCCCTTCAGCTGTCCCCTTGTTGGTGGAGCAGACTGGAGGTGGTGTCTCCACTGACAAACTGTCCAACTGTTAGCAGTCACTTAATCTCTCCTTAGGCCCCTCTCTCCTCTCTGTCACCAGCCACGCGTGTTTGTACTCACGGGTGATTTACTGGGTTTCTGTGGTCATTCTAGTCCTGTCTTGTTTTCGGTCCGGGTGGTCTCCTTTGGTATTCCTAGTTGATCCAGGAGAGGAGAGGAGAGGAGAGAAAGCGATCTGCTGCTCCTCGAACTTGAACTATTTTTAAAAGCTTTCCTTCTGTGGTCCAGGAGGTGGCACAGAGGATTAAGCATTGGATTCTCAACCATGAGGTCCCAGAGTTTGATCCCCAGCAGCACATGTACCAGAGTAACGTCTGGTTCTTTGTCTCCTATCCTTCTCATGAATAAATAAATAAATTCTTTAAAAAAAAAAAGAGAGATTTTTTTTAAAAAAGCTTTCCCTCATGGTAAGATTTGCGTCCCTGTGCCTCAGGGTTCCATCCCCACTCACCCAGTGCTGCCCTCATGCTTTCTCTTCTCTATCTCTCTGTCTCTGGTGTAACTCTCTCTCTGTCTCCTCTCTCTACATACACACATTTCACTACATACAAGTGAGCTGGAATTTGAACCCAAAATTCAGATATAACCTGACATGGTGACAATACTTTCATGTTCACTGCTTTAAGCTTCACAACCACCTCATGAAGTAGCTCTCCCGGGTTTCTCTGAAAATGCCCCGAGCTCCCTTATACCCCAGAAGCAGCAGCAGGGCCAACAGAATAGCTCAACTGAATAATGCAACTGCTGTGCCATGTGTACCAGCACTGAGCCCCTGAAATAACCCTGGAGGCAAAAAAAAAAAAAGTATTTTGCATAATCATTATGGTGTCTTCCCCAGCCCTGAACTGTGGGGAGCCACATGAGCCCTCAAGGTTGCTATTGGCATGGCCATAGAGTCTTTGTTCACAGAAGACCTTGCTTAAAAGATAAGTTTCTGTTAGAGTCTTTGTTCACAGATGGGCTTGCTTAAAAGATAAGTTTCTGTCTCCCAACTCCCCATGAATCACCCAGGACCTTCCAGATAACCTGATCACCATGGCAACACACCACTTCAATCAACAGTCCCCAGCTGCTAACTCCCCCCTTGCCCCACCTTAAAAACAGCACCTTGGGTGCTAATAAACAGACTTGATCAGAATCCTGTCTTGTCTCATTTCTCTCACTTCTCTTGTCCTCTCCCTCTTGTCCTTGTCCTCACTCCTTCTCCTAGGTTAACCCACGTTGAAGGTCCCGCGGGACGGGACGGGACACTGAACTTCGTTGTTCCTCATGCCATTGCCCTGCAATTCCTCTTTCCTCATAGAAGAAGTCAGAGACTTTGAGGGGCCACTTCCAGCTTTTCCAGCTTCATTTTCTTACTCTCTCTTCTTTAAACCACTGCTCCAGCCATCCTCTCCACTCCCCAGTAAACCAGAAACCAGCTTTGCTCTCATGTTTCCTGGCTTCTTTCTCTCCTTTCTTTTTTAATACTGCATTTCTTTTAATAATTTTATTTTACTTATTTAGGACAGAGACAGAATTAAGAGGGAAGGAGGAGACAGGCAGAGAGAGAGAGAGAGAGAGAGAGAGACCGACCGACCTGCAGCACTGCTTCACCACTCCTGCAGCTTCCCCCTTGCAGGTGGGGACCAGGTGCTTGAACATAGACCCTTGTTCATTGTTAACATGTGGGCTTGACCAGGTGGCCCTTGTGTCCTGGCTTCTCCAATACTGTTGCCTAGTGCACATAACTTATTCCTCATGACTGTAAACCAATTCCATTGAACTGAATGACTTTTTTTTTATTATTATTTTAACTAAATTACTTTCAACATGTCCTTTTAAACTAAAGCCTCCCCACGGCTCCCAGCTGTGAATAGAATAAATCTCATTTAGGTATTTCATTACATCAACAGTTTGCACTTTCATTTATCAGGTCATTTGTGGCAACCACACCAACAGCAACATGAGGACAGGACTGGGGATTATTTCTGGATCTTCATGATTTAGCACAAGGCCTGGCACCATAAACATCTGCCAACAAGGATTAAATAAATGAATGAACGCTCAACGAAAAACACTTTTTTTAAAAAAAATTTTCTTTATTATACTTATTTACTTATTCCCTTTTTTTGCCCTTGTTGTTTTTATTGTGCTTTTTTTTTTTTTTTCTCCTCCAGGGTTATTGCTGGGCTCGGTGCCTGCACCATGAATCCACCGCTCCTGGAGGCCATTTCCCCCCTTTTTGTTGCCCTAATTGTTGTAGCCTCGTTGTGGTTATTATTGCCATTGTTGACGTTGCTTTGTTGTTGGATAGGACAGAGAGAAATGGAGAGAGGAGGGGAAGACAGAGAGAGAGGGGGAGAGAAAGATAGACACCTGCAGACCTGCTTCACCGCCTGTGAAGCGACTCCCCTGCAGGTGGGGAGCCGGGGGCTCGAACCGGGATCCTTACACCGGTCCCTGCGCTTTGCGCCACGTGCGCTTAACCCACTGCGCCACCGCCCGACCCCCTTTATTGTGCTTTCTTAAACATTTCTTTTTCCAAAATATATTTTTTAATTTTAATTTTATTTTTGAGAGAGATGAAGGGAGAGAGAAACACACACAGAGAGAAACACCAGAGCACTGCTCAGCTCTGGCTTATGGTGGTGGGGGGATTGAACCTGGAACTTGAGAGCCTCAGGCATGAGAGTCTGTTTGCATAACCATTATGCTGTCTCCCCCCGCCCTGTGCTATTGTTATTGATGTTGTCATTGTTGGATAGAACAGAGAGAAATGGAGGGGGGGGGAAGACAGAGAGGGGGAGATAAAGATAGACACATGCAGACCTGCTTCACAGCCTGTGAAGGGATGCCCCTGCAGGTGGGGAACCAGGGGCTCGAACCTGTATCCTTACGCTTTGTGCCACGTGTGCTTAACCGCTGCACTACCGCCCGACTCCCCCCAAAACACTAACATGAAGTAACACCCCAAAATAGATGTTTTAAGTGGTCTCCTAATATTGTCTATTTATGATCATTCTTTCCCTTGATTCAACCTAATCAACATAGCGGTTGAATGTAAAAGACAGAGTCGGACAGTAGCACAGCAGGTTAAAAGTACGTGGCGCGAAGCCCAAGGACCTGAGTGAGGATCCCGGTTCCAGCCCCAGGCTCCCCACCTACAGGGGAGTCGCTTCACAAGCGGTGAAGCAGGTCTGCAGGTGTCTTTCTCTCCCCCTTTCTGTCTTCCCCTCCTCTCTCCATTTCTCTGTCCTATCCAACAATGACGACAACAATAACTACAACAATAAAACAACAAGGGCAACAAAAGGGAAAATAAATAAACACATAAAAAATTTAAAAAAAAAGAAAATAAAAGATTCTGGGGGGAGGGGAGAGTACAAGCCCTGGAAAAGGATGACAGAGGACCTAGTGGGGATTGTATTGTTATGTGGAAAACTGAGAAATGTTATGCATGTACAGATTATTGTATTTACTGGCAACTGTAAAATATTAATCCCCAATAAAGGGGGAAAAAAAGCAAGAAATTTGAAAAACTAAAAACAAACAACAAAACCCATAGCTGTTGATATTCTTACCTAGCTGGGTATCCTTGCCAGTCCCTAGTTAAATTTCAGGGGGAAAAAAATTCCCCAATTTGTGGGGTATTCCTGGTTACTTTCAAATCATGAAAAGCATGAAAGCCAAAAGTAAGACAAAGACTCCATAATGGTTATGCAAAAAGATATTCATGCTTGTCGCACCAAAGGTCCTAGTTTCAGTCCCCAGCATTACCATAAACCAGAGCTGAGCAGTGTTTTGGTGAAAATAAGTAGCAAAATAAATAAATAGGGAGTCCAGCGGTAGAGCAGCGGGTTAAGTGCAGGTGGCAATCCAACAATGACAACAATAATAACTACAACAATAAGAAAAACAAGGGCAACAAAAGGGAATACATAAATAAAAACTAATAAATAAATAGTGGTCCTGGAGGTGGCGCAACGGATAAAGCATTGGATCTCAAGCATGAGGTTCTGAGTTCAATCCCCGGCAGCACATGTACCAGAGTGATATCTGGTTCTTTCTTTCTCTCCTATCTTTCACATTAATAAATTTAAAAAAATGTTTATTTTTTACATCTATTTCCCCTTTTGTTGCCCTTGTTGTTTTTTACTGTTGTTGTAATTATTATTGTTGTTGTTACTGATGTCATTGTTGTTAGATAGGACAGAGAGAAATGGAGAGAGGAGGGGAAGACAGAGAGAAAGATAGACAGCTGCAGACCTGCTTCACTGCTTGTGAAGCGACTCCCCTGCAGGTGGGGAGCCGGGGGCTCGAACTGGGATCCTTACCCCGTCCTTGGGCTTTGTGCCACGTGCGCTTAACCCACTGCACTATCGCCCGACTCCCAATAAATACAATCTTTAAAAAAAAAAAAGAGAAATAAATATTTTGAAAAGAACACAAAAGGACTAAAGATGGCCCTTTGCAATGAAAAAAGCAGGATCCATGTCTGACAGCCCTATAGGCCTCCGAGATTTAGATGACTAGGCGGCTTTATCCTGGTCAAGTCACCTCATGAGATACTGGGAGAAGAACAAACTCATAGATCTACGTTAGTGAATACAATTTTTTTTTTTTTTGGAAAAATGTACAAACTGGCTTTTATCAGGGAGAATAGAAAGTATATGTTCACTGACATGGGATTGTTGGGTACCTTTGAGAGTCCATAACAAAGCAGGAATCTTAAACTACAAACTTTTTTTTCTCCTTAGAACAGACTCTTGGAAGAGAAATTCTAGGGGCCAGGTGATGTTGGGTGTAGCTAGTTGAGTGCACAGAAAACCATGAGCAAGGACCTGGGTTCAAGTTCCTGGTCCCCATCTGGATGGTGGAGAAGCAGCGCTGCAGGTGTGTCTCTCTCCCACTTGGTGTTCAGGAATCGTGGTTGCTGTGTATTTGATGTTCACAAAGTTTTGAAAACAAGTAGGTAGGAGAACTTAATGGTTTACATCCTTGTAAGAACAATTAAGCCACCTAAAGCTAACAATTATGCTGCCACTTTAGGAATTGCAAAGAATATTTTAGTACAGTGGAATCCCAGAAACTGCTAACATGGTGTTATTTTTATGTGGAATAAAATCTGGAATCGCTGAGGTCTGAGAGGAATAAGAAATGAAAACCACAAAGCGCAAGGATGGGCTTAAGGATCTCGGTTCGAGCCCCCCCACCTGCAGGGGAGTCGCTTCGCAGGCGGTGAAGCAGGTCTGGAGGTGTCTATCTTTCTCTCCCCCTCTCTGTCTTCCCCTCCTCTTTCCATTTCTCTCTGTCCTATTCAACAACAACGACAACAACAATAACTACAATAATCAAAAACAAGGGCAACAAAAGGGAATAAATAAAAAAAGAAAAAAAATGAAAACCAGATTTACCCTTGCAAACCAGGATTCAGACATCTCATGACCTGACTAAAGTTAGTGAAGTTCATCCTCCTGAACACCAGAGGGCGAAGCAGCAAGGAAATGAATGAAAGTGTCGCCTGACTACATTTCCCAGAAGGACACTACGTGTGACCCCCCCAGAATTCTCAGCGGCCAAGCTATTGTGAGGCTCTCTGAGGGACTTGTCTCCCCTGACCTAAGCGCTTATAGTGGCTGTCAGCTATGTAGGAGTGCTCTGCTTTGTACTGTGCCCAGTAACCTGACCACGGAGTCAGAAGACTCTCATACGTGGTCCAGATTCCTGGAGCGGTAGCAGAGTTCACGGCTTGGCTGGAGCGTCTGGGAGACGCGGAGCTGCTCAGAGTCATGCTGCGCTCCGGAGGGTTGTCTGCCGGCCCTAGAACTACAACTCCCAGCATTCTCGCGGAGCCAGAACTACTTTTCCCGAAAGCCTGAGCGCGAGTCCGCCCCCCTCGCCCTCTTCGCGGTGACGGCAGGTAGAAACGATGTGGAGTCGCGGGTTCGCGAGGCTCCTGGCTTGTGAGGGCAGCAGCGGGCGCTGGCGACTCCCGGCCCCCGGGGGGCGTCTCTCTCAGGCGATGCGGAGAGGTGAGGAAAGGCCCCGAGGCGCCGCGCCCTGCTGGCCTGGCGCTCACCGCCCCTGGAAGAGGGCCGCCCGGGAGGTGGGGCTGGCGAGGCGCGGATTCAAACGATCGCCTTAGTTCGTCCTCGGAAAGAGCGGGGTCTCCCGGCGCTCGTCTCCTCGGTGCGGCCAGGTTCAGCGAGGCGGGTCGTGCCCACGCTCGGCCGTCTCCGTGGCCCGCCCGAGCTTGTGTCGGGGAGACGGACCGGTGAGCTCCGCCGCGGCCTCCCCGCGCCTTTCGAGGGTCTCGGCCGCCCGAGCAGCTGCGCCCAGCTGGTCCCGTGTCTGCAGGTCCTCGGCGACCCGACTCCGTCCGCGGGGCCCTTCTCCCCCCACACCCCTTGCAGGTGGGCCGCCTCGGAGCGGCGCCTCTGCTCCCCTCGGCGCCGCACCCCCACGTCCACAGCCCTCCGCGGGTCCGCCGGTGCTAGACGCGCCGCACCTCACGCTCAGCCAGGCCCCTGCCGGCTTTGGCTGCACAACCGCGTCTGCCTCCATGATACACATTCACGGGAAACGAGCAGTACGGAGTGGCTTTTTTTGTTGTTGTTTTGGCTGTTTGAATACTGGGACTCCACCCCAAACTTGGAGCTTTGTCGACTTTTAGAAATGCTTTGATTACGTACGCAAATGAGAACAGTATTTAAATGTTTTTTGCGTTTATTTATTTATTCCCTTTTGTTGCCCTTGTTTTATTGTTGTAGTTATTACTGATGTTGTTATTGATGATGTCGTTGTTGGATAGGACAGAGAGAAATGGAGAGAGGAGGGGAAGACAGAGAGGGAGAGAGAAAGACAGACACCTGCAGACCTGCTTCACCACTTGTGAAGCGACTCCCCTGCAGGTGGGGAGCCGGGGTTCGAACCGGGGTCCTTACGACCGTCCTTCCGCTTAACCCGCTGCGCTACCGTCCGACTCCCCATATTTAAATGTTTTTAGAGAATCAGCTTCAAAGCGCCTATCTGGAAAGTATATTACTATAGTAAACGTTAATTTCTAAAAATATATTTTTAATGATTTCTTTGAGTAGAGGCAGAAATTGAGAAGGAAGGGGGAGAGAGGGCGAGAGAAAGAGGAACACCTGCAGCCCTGATTCACCCCTGTTGAAGCTTCCCCGCTGCCGGGCACGTGCTAGGGTATGTGCGCCATAAACGTTAATTTTTCAGATTAACCCACTTGTTCTTGGAGAGACCACAAAGCTAGTGTGCTGTGTGTCTCATGACTAAACAAGAAGTTTACTAGATATGTACCGTCTACAGATAAGTTAAACTTGCTCGATAATGTTATCAAAACCTTGGCAAACCTTGACCTCAGAAATAGAAGGATCTTAATTATCTAGTCCAATTCCTTTTCTTTCAATATTTATTCCCTTTTTGTTGTCCTTGTTTTATTATTGTAGTTATCATTGTTGTAGTTGTTGGATAGGACAGAGAGAAATAGAGGAGGGGAAGACAGAGGGAGACACCGGCAGACCTGCTTCAACGCTGGTGAAGTGACTCCCCTGCAGGAGGGGAACCAGGGCTCGAACCGGGATCCTTACGCTGGTCCTTGCGCTTTGCACCACCTGAGCTTAACAACACTGTGCTACAGCCCAACTCCCTCAGTTCCTTTTCTAAAAATAAGAGGAGGCACAAAGGTAGTGTAGGGCCTGGGGAGACTGCTTAATGGTTATGTAAAAAGACTTCCAAGCATGAGGTCTCAGGTTTAATCCCTAGCACCACCATAAACTAGAACTGGGGGTGGGGGGTAATAATTTGTTTTCTGCCCTATGTGGTGAATTCCTGGTTTCCACACAAACTTAGCAGGAGCTCTAGGTGTTTTTAAAAATACAGATTCTGCCCCCAGATTTCCATTGCTTTTGACTCAAAGCTGCAGGGACTTGAGAGCCTCAGGCATGAAAGTCTTCAGAATAACCATTATGTTGTCTCCCTTCCCTATGTATCTCTTTGATTTTTCCTAAGTACCCTTTGTAACTCAGCTGTTGAGTAAATGGTATTTAAGTCTGTGAGCTGCTTTAGCAAATTATACCTGTGAAAAATGTTCTAGAACCTCATCTATGCCAGTTAGAGCACAAGTAATAATAACCTGGTTTTTCTACAAAACAAGATAGTTACTTAGCTCCTCCGAACCTGTTTTCCTCATCCATAACATAAAAAAAATGTAGTGTTCCTGGAGGTGGTACAGTGGCAACCATAAGGTCCTGAGTTCAATCCCCTGCAGCACATGTACCAGAGTGATGTCTGGTTCTTTCTCTCCACCTTTCTTATGAATAAATAAATAAATTCTGGAGTTTCAGGAAGATGGTGGACTGAGAAGCTGCTAGCAGTGTGAGCTCTGATCACATCTTCTAGAAACGGTTCCAGATGCCACCAGGATGCTGGCCAGGCTTCCCTGGATTGAAGACCCCACCAATGTGTCCTGGAGCTCAGCTTCCCCAGAGACACACCCTACTAGGGAAAGAGAGAGGCAGACTGGGAGTATGGACCGACCAGTCAACGCCCATGTTCAGCGGGGAAGCAACTACAGAAGCCAGACCTTTCACCTTCTGCAACCCTCAATGACCCTGGCTGGGTCCATACTCCCAGAGGGTTAGAGAATGGGAAAGCTATCATTGGAGGGGGTGGGTTATGGAGATTGGGTGGTGGGAATTGTTTGGAGTTGTACCCCCCCACCTTATGTTTTTGTTCATTAATCCTTTCTTAAATAAAAAATAAATAAATAAATTCTTTAAAAGATGTAAACTTATTTGTTAATAAGAGAGAGGGAACTAGAGCATCATTCTGCATATGTAGGCCAGGGACTGAACTTAGGACTTCATACTTCAACACTTTGTCCTCTGCACCACCTGCTGGACTATAATAATAGAAAAAAAAATTTAAAGAGTCTGAAAACAGTAAAATGTTATATAAATACTATTACTGATATTTTTCTTAACACCCAAATAAAAGACTGAACTTCCAGTTAAAGATAGGCAGCTAAGGGTACCAGTTATTACTCATACTGCCATTGTTATTTGAACTGTTAAGTCTACCCCCTTGTCTATTTTTTCCATTAGATCTGCTGACACAAAAAAATTATTATATCCTTCTATGTGATGCTCAAACCCCAAAAAGGTTGTTGACTTCTGTGATGATGTATGTTCAAAGCTGATATCCCCTCCCTTTTTTTCAAAGTTAATTAATTGAAGAGAAGGAACCAGGGCAGGGAAATAGCCCAGTGGATTAGAGCGTAGGAAATGCATGCCAAAGCACAAGGACTGGCGTAAGGATCCCAGTTCGAGCCCCCGGCTCCCCACCTGCAGGGAAGTCGCTTCACAGGCGGTGAAGCAGGTCTGCAGGTATCTGTCTTTCTCTCTCTCTCTCTCTGTCTTCCCCTCTTCTCTCCATTTCTCTCTGTCCTATCCAACAATGACGACATCAATAACAACAACTACAACAACAACAAAAAAGGGCAACAAAAGGGAATAAGTAAATAAATATAAAAAAATACTAAAGAGAATAAAACAGAATCTTGCTAGCATACATGGTGCCATGCATCAAATTCAACACCATACATTTTTCTAGTCCTCTGTGATAATGCTTTATCATGTCTGTGGGCCTACTGGTCCATATTAAAGAATTATGAAGGTATAGTGCCATAGCCATATATGATGTGTATGAGTTTTTGTTTAGATTTTTAAAATATATATATATTCATTTTAATGAGAGAGAGAGAGACCAGAGCACTGCTCAGATCTAGAGGCAAAAAAAGAAAAATGTATGGAAAATGATCATACTATATCTACATTTAAAACTGGGTAGTTATTAAAACAAGGCATTTATTTAAAACATAAGAAACCTCCCTAGGGCTTAAGTGCTGACATTAGTAAATATACCAAAATTTAAGTTAAAATCCCCTGATAGATTCAACAATAAAATATTGTGACCCAACACTGCTGAGCATTGGTCTGGATACTGAAGTTATAGTAATGAAAAGCACAGGACCTCATGGAGCTTACAGTTTAGTTCTAAGAAACAAACAGTAAACAACATTGTTTGAAATTATAACTAAGAACTATATAGGAAATAAACTGGGTACTGAAAAGAGTACAAGTATTGAAGGCTACTTTAGATGGGGATACAGGTGTACATTTTCATAGGACTTTCGAGTTGGGCAGTGTTGAGTGGCAGTGGTAACCACAGTTTTATGTAAATCATATTCCAAGCATAATCGGACAGCAGAACATTTCAGAAAGCTGAGAGGAGGAAAGAAGGTAATTGAATGTTTGCCATGTAAAAGTAATGTGGAGCCTTTTTCAGCTAAAGTTGGGATCTCCTAGGAGTTGATTATGCTGCTCAAGACTGCAGAATTTATGAGTAGCAATGTTGTAACTGAGGGAAGTGTTTTAGAGGCTAAAGTAAGATACTTCTATAAGAAAGTTAAAACAAAAACAAGAAAACATTGTTTTCTATTTACAGACTTCTTAACTACCACAACCAAAGAAGGATATGATATGAGGCGAGTGGACATAATTCCTTTAGAACAAAGGAAATTGACTTTTGATACCCATGTATTGGTTCAGGACTTGGAAACCCATGGTAAGAACTATGAACACTTTTTTTTTTTAGATTTTTATTTTCTTTATATATTTATTGGATAGAGACAGCCAGAAATTGAGAGGGAAGAGGGAGAATAGAGGAGAGAGAGAGACATCGCAGACGTGCTTCACTACTTAAAAAGCTTCCTTCCTGCAGGTGGGTACTGGGGGCTTGAACCTTGGCCTTATGCACTTATAATGTGTACTCAACCCAGGTGTGCCACTGCCCAGCCTGAAATGTTTCTTTTCTTTTTTTTCTTTTTTTATTATCTTTATTTATTGGATAGAGACAGGCAGAAAACGAGAGGGAAGGGGGAGATAGGGAGTGAGACAGAGAGACACCTGCAGTCCTGCTTTGCCACTTGCGAAGCTTTCCCCCTGCAGGCGGGGACCTGAGGCTCAAACCCAGGACTTTGTGCACGGTAACCAGTGCGCTCAACCAGGTGCACCACCACCGGCCCCCAGAATATGTTTCTTCAAAGAAAAAAAAATGGGGTCGGGCGGTAGCACAGAGGGTTAAGCAAAGCGCAAGGACTGGCGTTAAGATCCCGGTTCGAGCCCCCGGCTTCACAGGCGGTGAAGCAGGTCTTCAGGTGTCTTTCTCTCCCCCTCTGTCTACCCCTCCTTTCTCCATTTCTCTCTGTCCTGTCCAGGAACGAATAAAATCAACAATGGCAATAATAACCACAACGAGGCTACAACAAGGGCAACAAAAGGGGGGGAAAAATGGCCTCCAGGAGCGATGGATTCATGGTGCAGGCACTGAGTCCAGCAATAACCCTGGGGGAAAAATAATAATAACAGCATTCATGATGAATTGCTTAGTCAACACAGAATAAGTACCATCAAGAAAATAGAATTATTTTACAGTCCTGAAAATGATATGAGATAGGGGTCAGGTGGTGACACACCTGGTTGAAAATGATACGAGAATGCTAATGGTACTTCTAAGTGAAAAGAACATATGACATATATGCAGGATACTTTCAATTAAGTTTTATTTATTTTTTAAAAATATTTATTTCCTTTTTGTTGCCCTTGTTTTTATTGTTGTTGTAGCTATTGTTGATGTCTTCGTTGTTGGATAGGACAGAGAGAAATGGAGAGAGGAGGGGAAGATAGAGAGGGGGAGAGAAAGACACCTGCAGTTCTGGTAGCCCGACTCCCTCAATTAAGTTTTATGTGTGTGTTTTTTTATTTAATATAAATAAATAAGTTTTTTTAATATTTATGTATTTATTCCCTTTTGTTGCCCTTGTTTTTTATTGTTGTAGTTGTTATTGTTGTCGTCATTGTTGGATAGGACAGAGAGAAGGAGGGCAAGACAGAGGGGGAGAGAAAGATAGACACCTGCAGACCTGCTTCACCGCCTGTGAAGCGACTCCCCTGCAGGTGGGGAGCAGGGGGCTTGAACCGGGATCCTTATGCAAGTACCTGCATAAGAATCCCAGTTCAAGCCCCCGACTCCCCATCTGCAGGGGAGTCGCGTTACAGGTAGTAAAGCAGGTCTGCAGGTGTCTTGTCTTTCTCTCCCCTTCTCTGTCTTCCCCTCCTCTCTCCATTTCTCTCTGTCCTATCCAACAACAACATCAATAAATACAACAACAATAAAACAACAAGGGCAACAAAAGGGGGGAAAGCAAATTAATATATATATATATATATATATATATATATATATATATATATGGTAGATAGCATAATGGTTATGCAAACAGACTCTCATGCCTGAGACTCCAACGTCCCAGGTTCAATCCTCCACACCACCATAAGCCAGAACTGAACAGTGTTCTGGTAAAAAAAAAAAAAAAAAAAAAAAATATATATATATATATATATATATATATATATATATATATAAATGTAAAAGGTTGAATGGCAAAATAGCTCACCTAGATAATGCACCTGGTCTGCTATGTGTGTGACCCAGGTTTGAGCCTGGTCCCCACTGCATTAGAGGAGGGTTTGTTGCTGTAGTCTTTCCCTTTTTCTCTCTGTCTCTAAATGGGGGATAGAGGATGGGGAAGTCAGCTAGAAGCCAAGGTGGTTACAGAAACAAAATAAAAGTTGGGGTGGGGTGGGTGGTGGCTTACCCAGTAGAGCTTACATATCATGTGCAAGGACCCTGGTTCAAGCCCCCACCCCCAACTGCAGGGTGAAGCAATGATGCAGGAGTGTCTCTCTTCTGTCACTTTTATAAAAAATAATAAAAGGAAAGGGATGTGGGGAAAATGACTACATGCAACCACAGAACCACACAGACAGCAAACCCCAGCAAAATAGCCCAATGGCAAAAAAAAAAAAAGTTTTATGTGGGGGTGGTGGGATGAGTCTTCTGGGAGCCATAAATCCTGCAAGTGTGTAGTCTGAGGCCTGCACACTTGTTTGCTCACTCTAGGCATTTGGGGGAGGGGGATGTTAGCAATGGAATCACATCTGTGTAAGACCTTGAGCCTACCAAAAAAATGTAGAATATTTTTAGACTTTTAGAGTGAAAAAGAAGACTTAAAACTGAAAAGTAGGGGGTCAGGCGGTGGCTCAGTGGGTTAAGCGCATGTGGCACAAAGCGCAAGGACTGGCTGAAGGATCCCGGTTTGAGCCCCTGGCTCCCCACCTGCAGGGGAGTCGCTTCACGGGTGGTGAAGCAGGTCTGCAGGTGTCTATCTTTCCCCCCTCTTTGTCTTCCCCTCCTCTCTTTATTTCTCTCTGTCCTGTCCAACAACAAACAACGTCAACAATGGCAATAATAATAACCACAATGAAGCTACAACAACAAGGACAACAAAAGGGGGAAAAATGGCCTCCAGGAGCGGTGGATTCATGGTGCAGGCACTGAGCCCAGCAATAACCCTGGAGGTAAAAAACAAAAACAAAAATTGAGAAGTAATGTAAGTGAAGTAGGATTACAGTCATATTTAAGTTTAGCATATGTCAAAAAATAAAGTTAAGTGGAGAAGCAATTACAGAAGCCAGACCTTCCACCTTCTGCATCCCACAATGACCTTGGGTCCATACTCCCAGAGGGTTAAAGAATAGGAAAGCTATCAGGGGAGAGGATGGGATACAGAGTTATGGTGGTGGGAATTGTGCGAAGTTGTACCCCTCTTCTCCTATGGTTTGTCAATGTTTCCTTTTTATAAATAAAAATACATTTTAAAAATACAGAAAAAAAGTTACAAATGTTTGCAACAAACATGACTGTGAACTTAGAATCCATATGAGTAAAGGCTAAAAAGACACCTCAAACAAAAATGTAAGTAGCCAATAAATAGATGTAAATATCCTTGACTTCACTACCAACCAAGGAAATGCAAGTCTTTAAAATAGTGGGAGTCGGGCAGTAGTGCAGTGGGTTAAGCGCATGTGGCACAAAGCGCAAGGACTGGCATAAGGATTCTGGTTCGAGCCCCTGGCTCTCCACCTGCAGGGGAGTCGCTTCACAGGCGGTGAAGCAGGTCTGCAGGTGTCTGTCTTTCTCTCTCCCTCTGTCTTCTCCTCTCTCCATTTCTCTCTGTCCTATCTGACGACGACGACATCAGTAACAACAATAACTTATGACAACAATAAAAGAAGGGCAACAAAAAGGGAAAATAAATATTTAAAAAATTAAAATAAAATAGTAATACCATACCATTTTTTCCCCCTTTTGTTGCCCTTGTAGCTTCGTTGTGGTTATTATTATTGCCCTTGTTGACGCAATTCGTTGTTGGATAGGACAGAGAGAAATGGAGAGAGGAGGGGAAGACAGAGAGGGGGAGAGAAAGATAAGACACCTGCAGACCTGCTTCACCGCCTGTGAAGTGATTCCCCTGCAGGTGGGGAGCCGGGGGCTCGAACCGGGATCCTTAATGCCGGTCCCTGCGCTTTGCGCCACATGCACTTAACCCACTGCGCCACCGCCCGACCCCCCACCATACCATTTTTAACTGCAAAGGACAGAAGTAAGCTGGACCTCTATGGTAGATTACCATTTCTCTGTCTCTCAAGATACAGAATAGAAATTTGATCTGGCAGAGGTCTTAATGGTGTTCCATATATGTGAGACCCTGGGTTGTATCTTAATACCTTTACAAGAAGTAATAATAATCATGTATTATACCAAAGGACAGGACTTTGGGGAAGAAGGGGAAAAAAAATGGGATGAAGGAACCTAGGGGTCCTGGTGTCTGATAGGGGAGGGGACCCTAGATTGGGGGACTGAGTGTCTTCCAGACATATAGACACCTATCATGGGGAATGAGGGATTGTACTATGTGCCATTGACTATACTGTAAATTATTAGCCACCCAGTAAGAGCAAATAATAAAAATAAAAACAAAAACTTAACTAGTGATATTAGTGTCAGTGTAGGTGTAAGGAAATGGATCACTGTAAATTAAATTGTACAGTGCTTTTAGAAGGTTTAATTTCCCATTGGGAACATTTTTAAGTACAATTTAATATTGAGAAAATCTAGCTATTCTGATTTAACATGTGCCCTTGTTAATACATATATATATATATATATATATATATATATATATATATATATATATATATATATATATATATATATATATCTGCTGCCTACAGGATTTGACAAAGCCCAAGCAGAAACAATTGTATCAACATTAACTGCTCTGTCGAATGTCAGCCTAGATACTATTTATAAGGAGATGGTTACCCGGGCTCAACAGGTAATTTTTTTTTTTCATTTTTACTCCTTCAGACAATCTCATTAGACAGTATTTCTTACAACTTTACCTCCACTCACTAGCCTCCCATACATAGTTACATCTCCTTTTTTATTCTCTAAGGACAAAAAGAAAGAAATAAACATAAAACAACCAAAATCTTTCATCATGTGAGATAGATATACTTTAATAATGAGAGGGTGGTAGGTTGTTAGGAAAACAACTTTTCTGATAGAAAGTATACATTGGGGCTCAGTGGTGGCGCACCTGGTTAAGTGCATATATTACAATGCACAAAGACCCAGGTTCAAGCCCCAGTCCCCACCTGCAGAGAGGAAGTTTCACAAGTGGTAAAGCAGTGCTGCAGGTGTCTCTCTGTCTCTCCCTCTCTGTCTCCCCCTTCCTCTCAATTTCTGGCTATTTCTATCCAATAAATAAAAAGATTTAAAAAAAAAAGTATACCACAGTAGAAAAGCAAACTTTTCGGGAGTGGGGCAGTAGTGCAGCAGGTTAAGCACAAGTGGCGTAAAGTGTAAGGACCCCGGTTTGAGCCCCCAGCTCCCCACCTGCAGGGGAGTCACTTCACCGGCAGTGAAGCAGGTCTGCATGTCGTCCTGGGGAAAACTTTGGTAAGGGTTTGTGTTCTGTCTCTCTTCTAGAGCAATAAAGTTCCAGCAATGACAAAAACAAACAGAAAACAGTAGTGGCCACAACCAATCTGCTCATTTATATTCTGAATTCACTTATAATTCATAACCCATAAATTAAAATGATCCTACTTTTAATAGATTGGATTACTTAAGACTGAATATATGTTTCACTTAAGTTTTTAAAAAATCGACCCGTTATTTCATAGACTTTAAAATTTTTATTTCTTTCTTGAATAGAGACAGAAAAACTGAGAGGGAAGGGGATAGACACCTGCAGCACTGCTTGGCAAACTTGTAAAACTTTCAAGCTGTGGGTGGGGACTGGGAACTGTAACCCAAGTCCTTGTGCATTGTTACATGCACTCAACCAGTTGCCCCCTACCTAGCCCCCTTGTAGACTTTGAGTCACATATTGACTCCATAAGGAGGAAAGGATATTCCAGTTCTCTGAAATTTTCTATGGCAAAAAACAAAACAAAACCAAAAACCAAACTATTATTTGAAGAACTCTTAGAGGATAAATAAGGACTTCAGGGGATTTTAATGTGTGTGTGTGTGTGTATTTATTTTTAATATTTTTATTTACTTACCACATTGGAGAAATTCAGAGGAATGGGGAGACAGAAGGAGAGAGACACCTACAGTACTGTGAAGCTTCCCCCTGCAGGTGGGGACCTGGGGCTTGAACCTGGGTTCTTGTGCCTAGTAAGTAACATGTGCACTCAATCAAGTGTGCCCCCACCTGATGCCCATCCCCTCCCCTTTTTTTTTTCTGAAAAAAGGGTAGATAATTTCTCTTTTTTAAGAAGGGCTTTTCCTTCTTTGAGTCTCTTGCTCCATTACATTCTGACATTTCAGATGTAAAGGTTTCATGTTTTATCTGATTTTAACTTAGCTGAGCAACATTATAGCTGGTAACATGACAAAAAATTATTTCAAGTTTCATTGAAACAATTCCTTGTAAAAAATAATGTCATCTGGGAGTCAGTCAGTAGCGCAGCAGGTTAAGTGCACATGGTGCAAAGCGCAAGGACTGGCATAAGGATCCCGGTTCAAGCCCCCGGCTCCTCACCTGAAGGGGAGTCGCTTCACAAGCATTGAAGCAGGTCTGCAGGTGTCTGTGTTTCTCTCCCCTTCTCTGTCTTTCCATCCTCGCTATCCTATCCAACAATGACGACATCAACAATAATAACTACAACAACAATAAAAACAACAAGGGCAACGAAAAGGAAATAAATAATAATAATGTAATCTAGGGGGCTGGGCGGTGGCACAGTGGTTAAGCACACATGGCACGGAGCACAAGGACCGGCATAAGGATCCTGGTTGGAGCCTGTGGCTCCCCACCTGCAGGGGAGGTGAAGCAGGTCTGCAGGTGTCTATCTTTCTTTCCCCCCCTCTGTCTTTCCCTCTTCTCTTGATTTCTCTGTCCTAACAACAACAATATCAATGGCAAAAAAAAAGTCATCTCATATATTATTATATATTTTTTGTTTTGCTTTCTAGGAAATCACAGTACAACAGCTGATGGCACATTTGGACTCCATCAGAAAAGACATGGTTATCCTAGAGAAAAGTGAATTTGCAAACCTGAGAGCAGAGAATGAGGTGATACACATTTCAATTTATTGCTATCAATAACTGGCCTCCCAAGGCTCCTATCTGGTGATTAATAGGAATAAATAATATATATGGTTATTTAAATTTTTTTATTTCCTTTTTTTTTTATTGTTGTAGTTGTTCTTGTTGTTGGATAGGACAGAGAGGAATGGAGAGAAGAGGGGCAAAGAAAGACACCTGCAGACCTGCTTCACTGCCTGTGAAGCGACTCCCCTGTAGGTGGGGAGCCCGAGGCTTAAACCGGGATCCTTATGCTGATCCTTGCACTTTGCACCACGTGTGCTTAACCTGCTGCACTACTGCCCAGCTCCCAATTTATATGGTAGTTGTTAGGCAAAAATCCCACTAGGAGTTCTACAAACAAATTCCACTTTCTTGTATATTAAAGAATTATAGTAAGATAAGTGGAAAAATCTTTGAGCTCTACATAGAAAATTTATAGTATATTTTATAATTTAATCTCAGCCAGAAATAATGTAGCAGTTTCCATTTTATTTGATTTGATACTAACCTCCCTGCAGTTTAAGAAATAGTTTTGTTTGGTTATGTTTGGATTTTTTTTTTTTTTGTCTCCTTGGTTGTCACTGGGGCTTGGTGCCTGCATTATAAATCCACTGCTTCTGGAGGCCATTTTTCCCATTTTTTGTTGCCCTTGTTGTTGTATAGGACAGAGAAGTCAAGAGAGGAGGGGAAGACAGACACCTGCAGACTTGCTTCAACGCTTGTGAAGCGACCCCTCCAGCTGGGGAGCCAGGCGCTTGAACTGGGGTCCTTTCTCCGGTCCTTGCACTCGGCACCATGTGCTATTAACCCGCTGCACTATGCCTGCCCTTCTGGATACTGTTTATTTATTTATTTATTTTATTTATTCTCTTTTGTTGCCCTTGTTTTATTGTTGTAATAATTATTATTGCTGTCATTGTTCTTGGATAGGACAGAGAGAAATGGAGAGAGGTGGGGAAGACAAGGGGGGGGAGAGAAAGATAGACACCTGTAGACCTGCTTCACTGCTTGTGAAGAGGCTTCCCTGCAGGTGGGGAGCCGGGGGCTCGAACTGGGATCCTTATGCCGGCCCTTGCGCTTTGCGCCATCTGCGCTTAACCGGTGGTGCTACCACCCGACTCCTGATACTGTTGTTTTTTAACCAGAGCACTGCACAGTGTTGATTTATAGCACTGATGAGGATTAAACTTGGAATTTCTGAACCTCAGTCATGAAATTCTTTTTGCATAGCCATGATGCTCTCTCCCTAACTCCCCCAACCCTCACCCCCCAAAAAAAGTGTTTTTAATGTTTTAAAAGAAAGGCGAAGTAGATAGCGTAATGGTTATGTGAAGAGATCCTCATGCCTAAGGTTCCAAAATCCCAGATTCAGTCTCCTGCAACCACCATAAGCCAGAGCTGAGCAGTACTCTGGGAGTAAAAAATATTATTGTAAAAAATAAAAAATATTATTGTAAAAAATAAAAAAATATTATTATTGTAAAAAATAAAAAATATTATTGTAAAAAAATATAATATGTCCTATGGTCTTGTCAGTATTTCCATTTTATAAATAAAAATTTAAAAATTAATTTAAAAATTTTTGTTTTAAAATTATAGTAAAGAGAAAAAATGTAATTCAAGGGGCCAGGGAGTGGAACACCTGGACATGTTACAGTGCTCAAATATCCCAGTTTAAGCCTCTGGCTCCCTCTACCTGTAGGGAGAAAGCTTTTCAAGTGATGAAGCACTACTGCAGGTGTCTCTTTCTCCTCACCCCCAACTTCCTCTTAATTTCTCTGTTGCTATCCATTAAATAAATTAAAAATACGTAATTTGGAAATAATTGTGCTATCTATTATCTTAAGTATTAAAACTGTAGTATTAATCACTTTTTCCAAAGTAGAACACTAGAACAAATACATCTTGTGCATTTTTTTTTTTTTTTTTTTTTTTACTAGAGCATTGGTCAGCTCTGGTTTATGGTGGTGCGGGGGGATTGAACCTGGGACTTCAGAGCCTCAGACGTGAGAGTCTTTTTGCATACCCATTATGCTATCTACCCATGCCCCTGTCTTGTGTACTTTTTAAATCAAATTCTATACTAGAAATCTATAGGGGGCTTGGAGATAACATAATGGCTATGCAAAAACACCTTCAGTCCTTTTGCTCCATGGTTTAATCCCTAGCATCATCACAAGCCAGGACTGAGCAGTGCTCTGGTTAAAACCAAAAACTTACAATGAAATCCATAGATTGTCCTTTTATTTTTTACTTTTCTAATCCATGGTTTCAGGTTGTTGGTTTTTTAAAACCATAATACTAATTTTGATATTAATGCTAATTGAATGTAATCTGTCTTATACCTAGAAAATGAAAATTGAATTAGAACACGTTAAGCAACAACTAATCGTAAGTGAACCTTTTTTCCCCACTTCAATACTTCATCGGTTTCAGAATATTCCTTATAAGATCATTTAAAAAATGTATTTCTTTGCTTTAAAGAATGAAACCAGTCGAATCAGAGCAGATAATAAACTGGACATCAACCTAGAAAGGAGCAGAGTAACAGATATGGTAGTGTGCTTTTAAATGTATTTTCTTTGTGACTTACTCCTTTTAAATTCCCTTTATTCATTTTTTTAACCTCCTGATTTCCCATAATCTTTAGTTTACAGATCAAGAAAAGAAACTTATGGAAGCAACCACAGAATTTACGAGAAATGTAAGCTAGTATATAACTGTTTTTTATGTATATTATTGTATAAATTTTGGGACTGATAGGTGGCTCACATGATAGACCTCACATGGTACCATGCAAGAGTTTTGAGCCCACCTGCAGGGGGGAACATCATGAGAGGTGCAGTAGTGCTATGGTGTTTCTCCTTCTTGCTCTTTCTTTCTCATCCTCTATTTAGACAAAAGAAAAATTGCTCACTGGGATCAGGCAGTGGCACACGCTATAGAGCACATGCTACCATTCTCAAGGACCCAGGCTCAGACCCCTGGTTTTCACCTGTAGGGCTGACGTGTCACAAGCAGTAAAGCTGTCTCAATTGCCTTTAATTTTTTTAAAATAAATTATTTATTTTCCTCCTTTGGTTGCCCTTGTTGTTTATCATTGTTGTTGTTATTGTTGTTATTGTTGTCGTCATTGTTGGATAGGACAGAGAGAAATGGAGAGAGGGGGGGAGAGAAAGCAAAAGAGCAAGTCTGTGAAGCGAACCCCCTGCAGGTGGGGGTCCAGGGGCTCTAAACTGGGATTCTTATGCCAGCCCTTGCGCTTCACACCATGTGTGCTTAACCTGCTGGGCCTACCGCCCAGCTCCTGGCCTTTAAGATTTAAAAATAATAATTTTTTTATTTGGGGCTGGGTGGTCACACCTGGTTGAGTGCATACATGATAGTGCACAACTATATGAGTTCAAGCTTCTGGCCCCCACTTGCAGCCAGGAAGCTTCATGAGCTGTGAAAGAGTACCACAAGTCTCTTCCTCTCTCTCCCTTTCCTCTCAACTTCTGTCTCTATACAGAGTAACATATTTTTAAAAAAATTAAGTGCTTTTGTCAGATACTAATTCTATTACTTTTTACTTTTCATAAGTAAGTGAGGTAGGCAGATGCTCTTACCAACTTGGAAAATGAAGCACAGAGAGGTTAAGGTCTCACAGATGGGCAGTGGTAGAGCCAACATAAAATGTAGCTTTTAAACTCCACACTCATACTAACTGTATACTTTCTCAAAATCCTAAGTTTTGATCATTACTTATTCTCTATGGTTTGTGTGTAAACCCCAGCTTGTGCTTTTTCTTGAGAGGTCTAAAAGAAGAGACATCACTGTTTGTTTCTTTCTTTCCTTTTTTTTTTTTTTTTTTTTGTTTTTGTCTCCAGGGTTATTGCTGGGGCTTGGTGCCTGCACTACAAATCCACTTCTCCTGGAGGCCATTTTTTTCCTTTTGTTGCCCTTGTTGCTTGTCATTGTAGTTATTTTTATTGTTGTCGTTGAGTAAGACAGAGAAACCTAGAGAGGAGGGGAAAACAGAGAGGAAAGAAAGACACCTGCAGACCTGCTTCATTGCTTGTGAAGTGACCCCCCTACAGGTGGGGAGCTGGGGGTTCAAATTGGGATCCTTTCTCTGGTCTCTGCACTTTGCGCCATGTGTGCTTAACCCACTGAGCTACTGCCCAGCCCCCACTGTTTCTTATACAGCATATCTTCAGTGTCTGTCATTTCATTATAACATAGGTAAGAAAAAAAAAATTCTGCCAACAGTAAACTCAACTTATCTAGGGACCTACATATGTTATAATTCATTTCACATAAAGTCAAGATTTCATTTACTATGATTTAGTAGAAATCACATTTGTCATTCTAAGCATTCTGTTCTTTATAATTTTTGGTCAGATGAAAGAGATAAATAAGGAAGTCATATTTTCTCACAGCTAATTTCTAATTTCTCATCTTCTTTTCCTACCCACCCCCTCAACTCCTATGCACAGAGCATTCATGTTACCAACTAGGATTTCTTCCTTTTCCTTTAATATTGGTGCTCCTCATATTATAAATCTTATTTTTGGGGAGTCAGGCGGTAGCACAGCAGGTTAAGCACATGTGGCGCAAAGCACAAGGACTGGCATAAGGATCCAAGTTTGAGCCCCTAGGGGACTCCTGTAGGGGAGTCGCTTCACAGGTGATGAAACAGGTCTGCAGGTGTCTATCTTTCTCTCCCCTTCTCTGTCTTCCCCTCCTGTCTCCATTTCTCTCTGTCCTATCCAACAACAACGACTTCAATAACAACAATGAAACAAAAAGGGCAACAAATGGGAATAAATAAATATTAAAAAAGAAGAAAAACTTTTTTGTTGTTCCTTTTGCAAAATGAATTTAAGCATTTAAAGTTTTAATTAAAATGCTGTCTGGAAGTTGTAGTATATATACACAATGGAATACTACTCAGCTATAAAAAATGGTAACTTCACCGTTTTCAGCTGATCTTGGATGGACCTTGAAAAAATCATGTTGAGTGAACTAAGTCAGAAACAGGAGGGTGAATATGGGATGATCCACTCTCAGGCAGAAGTTGAAAAACAAGATCATAAAAGAAAACACAAGTAGAACCTGAAATGGAATTGGCATATTGCCCCCAAGTAAAAGACTCTGGGGTGGGTGGGTGGGGAGAATACAGGTCCATGAAGGATGATAAATGACATAGTGGGGGTTGTATTGTTAAATGGGAAACTGGGGAATGTTATGCATGTACAAACTATTGTATTTACTGTTGAATGTAAAACATTAATTCCCCAATAAAGAAATAATAAAAAAAAAGATTGGCTTTTGAACACTGAACCATAAAAAAATAAATTCCAAAAAAAAAAAAAATGCTGTCTGGACTTTATATACAAAGTGATAGTTCTGTGACATTTTTTTCCCATTTTCTTTCTCATATATTTATGGCTGAAATATCTTATTATGAGTCTCTTAATTGAATGGGATAATCCTAAGAAATAGTCTTCAAATACCAAAGTAGGAGTCAGTTTGTAAAGTTTGTTATTTTGATATATCACTGCACTTTTATTGTTTTCCTAATTAAGATTTTCACAATACATTGGCCCTAAGTGAAGCTTTCTAATTTTTTCTTTTTGTTTTAATATTTTTAAACATACATTTATTTATTTATTTATTTATTTATTTACCAGAGCACTGCTGGTTATGGTCGTGCTGGGGACTGAACCTAGGACTTTGGAGCCTCAGGCATGAGAGTTTCTTTGTATAACCATTATGCTATCCAACCGCACCCAAAACATATATTTATTTTACTTGATAGGACAGAGAGAAATTGAGAGGGGAGAGGGGTAGAGAGGGAGAAAGACACCTGCAGCACTGCTTCATTGTTTGTGAAACTTTCCTCCTGCAGGTGGGGACCAGTGGCTTGAACCCAGGTCCACTTAACTAAGTGCATACCTCCCAGCCCCTTAAATATTTTTTTACATAGCATGTTGACAAAATATAATTGCCTTATTTTATAATTTTACTTGCTCTTATTTATTCTTACAGGATACCAAAACCAAAAGTATTATTTCAGAAACTGGTAATAAAATTGATACTGAAATTGCTTCTTTAAAAACACTGATGGAATCTAACAAGCTTGAAACAATTCGTTATCTTGCAGGTAAGACTGTCAGAGAAAGGAATTAATATCATTCAGTTTTCTTTGTTAGCTTCTACTCCTCAAGGTAACCAGCTCTGGCTGGCACAGAAAACAAAGAAGCCATAGGGCACATGTTACAGTGTGCAAAGCCTTGGTTCAAGCCCCAAGTCCCCACTTGCAGGGCAGAAGTTTCAGAAGCAGTGGAATAGTGCTGCAAGTGTCTCTCCCCTCTTTCTCTTTCTTCCCTCTCAATTTTTCTATATCCTAAATAAATTAAAAAAAAAAAACAAAACAAAGAAGTAGGGGCTGGGTGGTGGTGCACCTGGTTGAGCATACATGTTACAGTGCTCAAGAACCCGGGTTCAAGCACCCGGTCCCCACCTGTAAGGGGAAAGCTTTGCGAGTGGTGAAGCAGGGCTGCAGATATCTCTTTCTGTCTCTCTCCCTTCCCGTCACCCCCTTCCCTCGAAATTTCTGGCTGTCTCTATCCAATAAATAAAGATTTTTATGACTTGGTCACCTGTAGTGCTTGAAAAGTATAAACTCAGGGCTGGGGGTACAGCATAATACATACATGTAAACTTAATAGGCAATACCTTTTTTAAGAGAGCAACAGAGAAAAAGAGACCATAGCACCATTTTTAATTATACTGCTTTCAATTTTTATTATACTACTTTTGAATTAAATCATTAATTTTTAGTTAAAATATATTACCCTCTAAAAGGTAAAGTAGCACTTGGCCAGGGTCTGTTAATGGATGACTGGATAAAGGTTCTTCCTAACTCTCTGGGGCCCTGTAATTTGGTCAGTATGTGACAAATCATCTAATTTTGGAGACAGCTGTTCTTGAATTGATTGGATTCAAGGTAGCTAGTTATTGTTCCTCCTTTGTCTGCTATGGTTTATTATTCCTTATCTCCATTCTAGAACTCAGTAACTCTACTCAAGTTCTCTTGGTAGAGCAGTGCAATAAATAAAATACATTTTCTAATGTGGAATACCTATTTTATCTTTGTATCACTTTATACTTGTGTTTGTCTTAGTTTCCCTAGTAGGAAATTACAAGTTACCCAGTAAACTTATTCTCAAGTTATTGCCTGTCGGGCAGGCAAAATAGCTCACTTAGATAGTACACCCCTTTGTCATGTGAGCAATCCAGGTTTCAGCCTGACCCCCACTGCATCGAAGGAAGCTTTGGTGCTGTGGCTTCTTTCTCGTCTCTCTGCTTCTCACTCTGGGGGTGTCACTACTAATAAAACAAAGACTCATAGAACAGATTAGTAGTTACCAGAGGAAAAAGAAAAAATATGTGGTTACTGACAGAAGTTAGACTTTGGAAAGTAAGCATGATGTAGTGTATAAAATGTCAAAATATAATATTGTACACCTGAAATTTAACTAGTGTTATATACCAGTATGTAAATACAGTAAAAGTTTTCACTTAATCTTTAACTAATTGTTAATGCTGGTAGTGACTTTAAACAATTCTATAGATTCTAAGTAATATAAAAGTCTACATTTTATAGTGATTGTCATTCTTAATTATTTTTTTTTTTTACAACACTTTATTTTTTAGTGAAAGAGAGCTACAGAGAGAGAACGGAGCTTTACTAAGCATTGGCTTAATGGTGGTTTGAACCTGGGACCTCAAGAGTCTCAGGCAAGAGTCTTTATATAAACATTATGCTGTCTCCCCTGCCCTCTTAGTCTGGTTTAAGGCACAGGAACCGTTTAAGAAGAAACGATATTTAATCAGGTCCTAAAAGATGTCTTTTATCTCTGGCTTAATTTCTAAGGAATGCAAAAACATTGTCAGAAATTAATTTCATGGGCTGGGGAGAAAGCATATTGCTCATGCAAAAGACTCTCATACCTGGAGCTCTGGGGTTACAGATTCAATCCCTAGCACCACCATAAGCCAGAGCTGAGCAGTGTGTTGGTTCATGTCTTCTCTCTATATATATCTATATAAAAAAAGAAACTGATTTCATTTTCTTTCCTTTGCTCTTCATTTAAATTGAAGGTGACATTATTCTGTTTATCTCTGCAAAATAATAATGACAAATGAATGACTGGCAACATGGTTTCTTTTTTTTCTCACAGCATCAGTGTTTACTTGCTTGGCAATAGCATTGGGATTTTATAGAATCTGGAAGTAGCATTGAAATTACACTACTACCACATGTTGTTAGCGTCTTAAACATTATGTCTGAAGGTAAAGTACATATGGATTGTGGGGCCACCAAGCAGAAAACATGCCTGTTTATGAGGTCCTGGGTTCCAGTCTAGGCACCACACAGGAGCACCATGGACTGGAAGAATGCTATTGTGGCATCTCCCTCTCAGAAATAAAAAAATTAATAGAAGAATAAAAACTCAGGCCGGGGAGACCACTCAGAATTGTTGTGTAGGTGCAAGGCCCTGGATTCATCCCTGGCACTGCATTTTGTTAAGTACTTGCGAACTGGGGAAAAAATGTTTTAGAATGGGGTGATGTATTTTTGTCTTCATTTTATTATATTAGAAAGTTCAAAACCTGACTAATGAGACAGAAGGGTCTGTCTTCTTGATAGTCCTTGGATACTGAGTGAGAATTTTCTTGTGTTAGCTTGAACAGCTGTGTAATTTATATAGAATTTTTGTTATTTGCTGCATTTGAAAATTGTTTCCAAGACTACATATTTGTTACTGCACTCAACTTTACTGATAATTATTGCACAACTATATTGTCATAGAAAATACTAATAAAGTTGTTTGGAATTTTAAATTATGTTTAGTTATTGTTGCAGAGAAATAGAACAAAAAATTTTAAAATAATGTATGCCCTAGTGTGAGTATATGGCACTTACTATGAAATCAGTAGTTACCAAGTCTTGAGTTCTATTACATTTTTTAAATATACTATTTATTATTGGATAGAGACAGAAATTGAGATGGGTGAGGTGATAGCTATATGGAAAGAGACAGACACCTGTAGCTCTGCTTCACCACTCATGAAACTTTCCCCCTGTAGAGGGGGATCAAGGGCTTGAACATAGGTCCTTGTACACTGTAATGTGTGTGCTTAATTAACCAGGTGCACCACTGCCTGGCCTCCCTTATTACTACATTTTTAAAATATTTATTCCCTTTTTGTTGCCCTTGTAGTTTTTATTGTTGTAGTTATTATTGTTATTGATGTAGTTATTGTTGGATAGGACAGAGAGAAATGGAGAGAGGAGGGGAAGACAGAGGGGGAGAGAAAGATAAGACACCTGCAGACTTGCTTCACCAACTGTGAAGCCACTCCCCTGCAGGTGGAGAGCCAGGGGCTCGAACCAGGATTCTTAACGCTGGTTCTTGCGCTTTGCGCCACCTGTGCTTAACCCACTGTGCTACCGCCCGACTCCCCCATTACTACATTCTTATCACTCACTTAAATTCACCAAACATCTATTAATAGTCAGTCTCTACCCGAGATTTATGGAGAAATTGTTTTTCTCTTATTTTTCTAGTACTGGACCTTCTAAACTTACTCTCATATCTACCAATAATGTATGGGTAGTATCAGGGAAAGTACAAGCTTTCCCTGAGCACTGTTCAACTGGCCTACCGTGGTGCAGGGGACTAAACATGGAAGCTCAGAACCTCAGGCGTGAGAGTCTTTTTACATAACCATTATGTTATCTCCCTTGCCTCAAAATAATGTTGTTGTTGTTGTTGTTGTTTTTTAATATTTACTGGATAGAGGCAAATTGAGAAAGAAAGAAAGAAAGAAAGAAAGAAAGAAAGAAAGAAAGAAAGAAAGAAAGAAAGACACCTTTAGCACTGCTTCAGCACTTGCTTTTCCCCTGAAGGTTGGGACCAGCAGCCTGAACCAGGGTCCTTGTGCATTGTACCATGTGCATTCAGCTGGGTGTGCTACTGCCCTCCCTCCATATAACTTTTTCTTTATCTTTATTTATTGGATAGAGACAGCCAGAAATCGAGAAGGAAGCGGGGGGTGATAGGGAGAGAAACAGACACCTGCAAAACTGCTTCACCACTGGTAAAACCTTCCCCCCTGTAAGTGGGGACCAGGGGCTTGAACCTGTGTCCTTGTGCACTGTAGTATGTGTACTCAACCAGATATGCCAACACCTGGCCCCAAATAACTTTTTCATCTGACCTGTTTATTCAGATCAAAAAGCTAGGGCTCAATAAGTGCAAAACGTTTCAAGAAAAAAATCCCAGCCAGGGATGAGTCAATATACACAAATCAATATTAAATCAATTGACAAACAGGAAATTAAAAAAATTTAAAACCATGATTCATAAATGTCAAAAAAAAAGAAAACACTTGATAAGATTCAACATCAATTTATGATAAGGACTAGGAATTTGGGGGTAGGGACCAGGTGGTAGCACACTGGGGTAAGTGCATAGTGTGAAGCACAAGGACCTGGTTTGAGTGCCCAGCTCCCCACCTGCAGGAGGGTTGCTTCACAAACAGTGAAGCAGGTCTGCAGGTGTCTATCTCTTCCTGTCTCTACCTTCCCCTCTCCCTCAATTTCTCTCTGTCCTACCCAACAACAGTA
The DNA here is from genome assembly GCF_950295315.1 of Erinaceus europaeus. Classification (NCBI taxonomy): domain Eukaryota; kingdom Metazoa; phylum Chordata; class Mammalia; order Eulipotyphla; family Erinaceidae; genus Erinaceus; species Erinaceus europaeus. The sequence goes on along the minus strand of NC_080178.1, from coordinate 58,768,517 downwards.
GCAGTAGTAACAACAACAATGGGGAAAAAAAAGAATCTGGAGATAGAAGGAACATTCCGGGGAGAATACAAGTCCAGGAAGGATTGAGAGGACCTAGTGGGGGTTGTATTGTTATATGGGAAACTGGGGAATGTTATGCATGTACAAACTATTGTACTTACTGTTGAATGTAAAACATTAATTCCCCAATTAAAAATAATAATAAAACAATAAAAAAAAAGCTGGTCTGAGAACAGAGGTATTGCACATGTACAAGGCCCAAAAGGATCTTGAGTCAAATATATTATCCAAGTGAAAAAAAGAAAGAAAAAAAAAGGAACATTCCTCAACATAATAAAAAAACCACATCGGGCCAAGGAGTAGTACACCTGCACACCTAGGAAAGTACACATGCTCAAGGACCGGATTCAAGACCCCAGTCCCCACCGGCAGGGTACAACTTCACAAAAGTTGAAGCAGTGCTGCAGGTGTCTGTCTATCCCTCTCCCTCTATCCCTTCCCCCACAATTTTTCTGTCTTTATAAAATAAATAAAACTATATATGATAGGGAGTTAGGCGGTAGCACAGCGGGTTAAGCACGTGGCTCAAAGCACAAGGACCAGCATAAGGATCCCAGTTCTAGCCTCCTGCTCCCCACCTACAAGGAGTCGCTTCACAAATTGTGAAACAGGTCTGCAGGTGTCTGTCTTTCTGTCTTCCCCTCCTCTCCATTTCTCTCTGTCCTATCCAACAAGGACTACAACGATAAACGGTAAACAAGGACAACAAAGGGGAATAAATAAATAAATATTTAAAAAAAACTACATATGATAAACCCATAACCAACATCACACTTAAGGGGAAAAACTGAAAACTTACTCCCTAAACTTTACAACTAAACAAGAGCATCCATTCTCAACACTACTGATTGTAGTATTGTGAAATGACAGTGCGATCGAGAGTAACGCCAAGATAGACTGGCTGGGCTTCATGCCGGATTCTCGTATCGCCAAGCTGCACATTAAGCTCACGTGAGGCCGAGGCATGGTGTAGATGGAAAACAGATGATGCTGTTTTTGCAGTGCTAGGGATTAGTCGCCATTTTTTACAGTAATCAGATATCAGAGACATGTCTTTCATGAGTGTTTCCTCGAGGATGTCGAACTTGGATGCCTGAGTTGCACAGCAGATGTCATCGGCGTAGATGAACTTCCTTGAAGAAGTTTCTGGGAGGTCATTGATGTAAATATTAAATAGCGTAGGAGCCAGAACAGAGCCCTGGGGGAGGCCACTTGAGACAGGTCTCCATCTGCTAGAAGAGGGTTAAACCAGGAACAGCTGCTGGCTATGATAACATCACCCCAGAACTCATTCTTAACCTGGGTCCCGCGGCAAAGAAGTGGCTCACTTCATTCCTGTCCCACATCTTGGAATCTGAGTCTATGCCCAAAGTTTGGCGTCGTGCGAAGATTATAGCGGTTTTGAAACCAAAGAAAGACCCAACACTGGCCGCCAGCTATAGACCAATTTCTCTCCTCTCCATGTGTTACAAACTCCTTGAGAGGCTGCTTCTGTCACGTATTTCTCATCTTACAGAGAAATTCCTATCACCCGCCCAAACTGGTTTCCACCCAGGAAGATCTACCTGCGAACAAGCCCCGGCCCTCTCAACTTACATTGAAAATGGATTCCAGAAGAATTTAAAGACGGGTGCTGTCTTTGTTGATCTCACAACAGCCTATGACACGGTCTGGCACCGTGGTCTCCTAGTCAAGATCTCAAGATGCCTGCCTCCATGGGTGGCCAACACTATATCGTTTCTTCTCCAAAACAGAAGATTCCGGGTGCATTTGGGTGTCTCCACTGATAAACTGCTGAACTGTTAGCAGTCACTTAATCTCTCCTTAGGCCCCTCTCTCCTCTCTGTCACCAGCCACACGTGTTTGTACTCACCGTGATTTACTGGGTTCCTGTGGTCATTCTAGTCCTGTCTTGTTTCGGTCTGGGTGCTCTCCTTTGGTATTCCTAGTTGATCCGGGAGAGGAGAAGAGAGGGCTCTCTCCATTTCTTTCTGTCCTATCTAACAACATCAACAACAACTACTACTACAATAAAACAACAAGGGCAACAAAAGGGAATAAATAAACATTTAAAAAATAAAAATAAATAGAAATAAAAAAGACTGGGAAGCAGTCATAAACCCATGTAGATCCTAATACTATGGAAAAAGGAAAAAACATCAGAGACGCCCAGGGCACTTCTGTCATAAGGGTACATACATCTATTACAATAATATTAAGGCACTTCCTTTCTTACTGGAATAGAGAAAGTCTGAAACATGGCCTTGAGAAAACTGGAAAAAATATCAAAAGTATTTCCAGCATGAGGATTAACTTTAGAGTAATTAGAAGGAAAAAACTAAAGTTTCATGTACTAATAGAAAGTGAGGGAAATCTTGGATTTGGAAATTCCAGAAGTGGTTAAGAGGAATGCAGACCTTGACATCTCCACACTAAGGTTAAAATGCTGACTCCATGGTCCCCAGATCAAATTGATGAGTTTTACAGTTAACAGTATTTATATACTTTTCCCATATCTCTTCCTTGATCCAGCTTTCTAGTCCTATTTCTATCTCTAACACCATTTCCCCATACAATTCCTTTGGCCCACCTGCTTGTTAGCTGTTGGGCTCAGGCAAAAATTAGTAAAGTTATGGGTCCCTTGAAATATAACTAAAATAGACATACTAACTTTTTCCAAAATACAGACACCCAAATCTTTTTTTATTGTTGTAGTTATTATTATTGTTATTGATGTCATTGTTGTTGGATAGGACAGAGAGAAATGGAGAAAGGAGGGGAAGACAGAGAGGGGGATAGAAAGACACCTGCAGACCTGCTTCACTGCTTGTGAAGCGACTCCTCTGCAGGTGGGGAGCCAGGAGCTCGAACCGGGATGCTTATATCAGTCCTTGCGCTTTGCGCTACCTGTGCTTAACCTGCTGCATTACCACCCAACTCCCCACAGACCCCTTATATGCTAATATTCTTACCTTTAGGTTCCTGATTATTAAACAATTTGCTCTGCTTCATATCTTAATGCTTTTCAGCCACTAAGTTGTAGATGCTACCATGACACCAACCTGACTTCCCTGGGCAGACAACCCCACCAATGTGTCTTGGAGCCCTGCTTCCCCAGAACCCCACCCCATTAGCGAAAGAGAGAGACAGGCTGGGAGTGTGGAACAACATCCATGTTCAGCAGAGAAGCAATTACAGAAGCCAGACCTTCCACTTTCTTCACCTCATAAAGATCTGGTCTATACTCCCAGAGGGATAAAGAATAGGGAAGCTTCCAATGGAGGGGACGGGATATAGAACTCTGGTGGTGGCAATTATGTGGAATTGTACCCCTCTTATCCTATAGTATTGTTGATCATTATTAAGTCAATAATTAAAAATATTGCTGACTCCATTTTATTGTTTAGTTCCTAAGCAAATCAGTTACTCTCCACTGATAAAATACATCTCATATGAAAATCAAAATAGTAACTGTGAAAGAACTAGGCATAGAACACATATTATTATATGTGTTCCCCCAAATTGTTGATAACTGATACTATAGATTGAAAACTTACTGAACAATAAGTTAACAATAATGAATATCAAGGTTATCAAAATAATAGGTGAACCATTCTGCTTTTTTTTTCTTTTTCCACCAGACCATCAGTCAGTTCTGATTTACAGTAGTACTGGGTATTGAACCTAGGACATTTGGTACCTCAGACATGAAGATCTTTTTTATATAGCCATTATGCTACCTCCCTAACCTCACTCTGCATTTACAGCCTGAATTAGTCTAGCAGTACATGGCAGTATGACCAGTAATAGCTGGGGATACTGGTCAAAATGGCCTTTAGCATCTATGTTAAGTACATGTCAAGGCCAGAGGGTGAATTGTCTGGCATATGTACCTAATAAGCTTAAAGCTAGCTAATTCTGAAAAAAAATTCTGCAGATTTACATTTGTGTTACTTTTTAAAATAATACTCAAAGCTCAGGAAATGATGCAAGAACGCATTGGACTTTAAAGCATAAAAGTCTGAATATCAGCTCCTGGCATCTCAAGTACCAGAGTGATGACATAGTTCTTTCCCTCTCTTCTCTTTTGCATGTTAATAAATATTTAAAAAATAATTAAAGATAAAAATCAGCCACATTTATTGGAAGTTATTACAATAATCAGTACCTTCTTACAAAAACTCCCCCAGAAGACACTTTCTTCTTTGGTTGCCTCTTCTCTTTGTTTGACTGACAAGAACAGTTATCCTAAAAAATAAGGAAAAGAGGGTCTAGTAAGAATTCTATACTAGACATATTCTCATAATTTCTACATCATTGGTTCCAAAAGAAAGCAATTAACCAATGACAATATTTCTTTTAATTTTAGTATTCTTTTTTTGCAATATATTTATTTTCCCTTTTGTTGCCCTTGTTTTGTTTTTTGTTTGTTTGTTTTTCTTTTATTACCAGAGCACTAACTCAGCTCTGGCTTATGCTGGTGCAGGGGATTGAACCTGGGACTTTGGAGCCTCAGGCATGAAAGTCTGTTTGCATAACCAATATGCTATCTACCCTGCCCTGCTTTTTTTATTGTTATTGTAGTTATTGTTGTTACTGATGTCTTCGTTGTTGGATAGGACAGAGAAATGGAGAGAGGAGGGGAAGACAGAGATGGGGAGAGAAAGATAGACACCTGCAGACCTGCTTCACTGCTTATGAAGCGACTTCCCTGCAGGTGGGGAGCTGGGGCTCGAAACCAGATCCTTGCGCTTCACGCCACTTGCGCTTAACCCACTGCACTACCGCTGGACTCCCAATTTCTTAGTATCTTTATTTATTTGATAGAGACAGCCAGAAATTGAGAGGAAGGGGGAGGTGGAGAGCAACAGAGAGACACCTGCAGCACTGCTTCACCACTTGTGAAGCTTTCCCTCTCCAGGTAGAGACTGGGGCTCGAACCTGGGTCCTTGTGCACTGTAACACATGCGTTCAACAGTCACGGACCCTTTGGAATAGAACTAAAATAGGCCTACTAACTATCTACAAAATGGAGACTCTTCATCTGAACTATTCCAGCTTTTAGGTTCATAATTGGTCAAAAATTTGTTTGGCTTTATATGTTAACTCTTTTTTCAGCCACCAGGTTCCAGATGCTAACATCTAACATGCTAACATGATGCCAAACGGACTTCCCTGGGCAAGTGACCCCACCAATGTGTCCTAGAGCCCTGCTTCCCCAGAACCCCACCCCCCTAGGGAAAGAGAGAGGCAGGCTGGGAATTTGGATCAACCTGTCAATGCCCATGTTCACCATGGAAGCAATTACAGAAGCCAGACCTTCCACCTTCTGCAACTCATAATGACCGTAGGTCCATACTCCCAGAAGGATAAAGAATAGGAAAGCTGGGAGTCAGGCTGTAGCGCAGCGGGTTAAGCGCAGGTGGCGCAAAGCACAAGGACCGGCATAAGGATCCTGGTTCAAACCCCGGCTCCCCACCTGCAGGGGAGTCGCTTCACAGTCGGTGAAGCAGGTCTGCAGGTGTCTATCTTTCTCTCCTCCTCTCTGTCTTCCCCTCCTCTCTCCATTTCTCTCTGTCCTATCCAACAATGACAACTACAATAATAACTACAACAATAAAACAACAAGGGCAACAAAAGGGAATAAATAAATAAAATAAATATTAAAAAAAAAAGAATAGGAAAGCTATCAGGGGAGGGGATGGGATACGGAGTTCTGACGGTGGGAATTGTGTGGAGTTGTATCCCTCTTAGCCTATGGTTTTTGTCAGTGTTTCCTTTTTATTTTTTTCTCTCTCATTTTTTTTTGGGACAGAGAAATGGAGAGAGAAGGGGAAGAGAGAGAGGGGGAGAGAAAGATAAACACCTGGAGACCTGTTTCACCACCTGTAAAGTGACTTCTCTGCAGGTGAGGAGCCTGGGGCTCGACTGGGATCCTTTCGCTGGTCCTTGTGCTTCGCACCACTTACACTTAACCTGCTGTACTACTGCCTGACTCCCCTCAGTGTTTCCTTTTTATTAAAAAAAAAAAAAGTGCGCTCAACCAGGTGGGCCACCACCCAGCTCCCAGCTTCATTAATTTTCACAAAGTGAATATACCCAGTGTGACCAAATGAAGTCAAGAAATTGAGCATTACTTGCATCCAAGAAACCTTCATTTTCTTCCTTTCAAACACTACTAGCTTACTATTTCTGGACTTCATGGTATTACCCCATACTCATTTATACTGCTTCTTTTTGCCCATCATTATATTTGTGAAATTGTTCCATGTAATGTGGAATGTAATGACTTACAGAGCAGTAATCCAATTACCAAAATGTACTTACTCTTACTGTTGATAAAATATTTAGGTTATTTCTGTTTGAGGGTATATTTATAATAATAGTTATAGGAATATTACTGTACATGTCTTTTAGTGTCCATCTGTGCACATCAAGATAAATATATTAATTCCACTAGGAATTAAGGTACATGTATAGTTTTGATAGATACTGCCTAACAGTTTTCCAGAATAGTAATTTACACTCCTACAGTGATAAGCATTCCAATTACCCTGTATCCTCATTGATACTTGGTAATGCCTGTGTTTTAATTGTCACTATTTTAGTGGTTTATGATGGCAACTTGTTTGGTTTTAATTTACATTTCTGATAACTCATGATTCTGAGTACATTTTCCTGTTTATTGGTCATTTGGACATATTTTATTTTGTGGCTATCTTGAACACTGCCTATTCAAAGTATTGAACAATTTTTTACTATTGTTTTTTTCATATTTATTTTTATAAGTTGTTTATACATTCTGGATATAAGGAAGGAAAGAAAAAAGGAAAGAAGGAAGGGGATGAAGAAAGGAGGACAAAACTTTTTCTATTCTGGCTTTTCTTCCAATCTGTTAATCTTGTCTATGATGAAATAAAGTCTTATTTCAATGAAGACCTGCCTACCTATTTATTTTTCCTAGCCTATGATGAAAACATACTTTTAGTTTGGTGCAATACACCAACAGAAATTTTATTATTATCTTTATTTATTTATTAGATAGAGACAACCAGAAATCAAGAGGGAAGGGTGATAGAGAGGAAGAGAGACAGAGACACCTGCAGCATTGCTTCAGCATTTGCAAAGCTTTCTCCCTGCAGGTGGAGACTGGAGGCTCAAACGCATGTCCTTGCGCATAGTAACTCTTTGAAGTTTTAAGAATTCAAATTTAAGACACATCTTTAAATGTTTAGAGTAACAAATATTATCATTAAATCCCCAGCACCACAATAAGCCAGACTCTCACATCCACACACACTTTCTCTATCATGAAGGCCTCAAATCTTATCTGCTATACTCTGACCTTTACGTTCCTGATTATTAAACACCTTGTTCTGCTTTACATCTTAATGCTTTTTAGCCACCAAATTGCAGATGCTGCCATGAAGCCATGCTGATTTCCCTGGGCAGACGACCACAACAATATGTCCTGGAACCCCACCTCCCCAGAGCCTTACCCCACTAGGAAAAGATAGAAATGGGATGAGGTTATGGATCGACCTGTCAATGCCCATGTCCAGCAAAGAAGCAATTACAGAAGCCAGACCGTCCACCTTCTGCTCCCCATACATGTCTTTAGTCCATACTCCCAGATGGATAAGTAATAGGGAAGCTTCTAATGGAGGGAAGGGAGATGGGATATGGAACTCTGGTGGTGGAAATTGATTTGGAATTGTACTCTCTTATCCCACAATCTTCTCAATTATTATTAAATCACTAATAAAAAATAAAGATTAACAATTATATGATTTTGAACTAGGGGGAACAGACTTTACTATGTGGGAGGATCCAGGTTCATGATCCTGGCACTCATTACACAGGGGCTCCCTGCACAAGGTGTGGTGCTGGTGGAACAGTGTTGTGGTGTCTCTCTTCTCTCTGCCTCTCTATTCAATAACTGTGACATAGAGGTTAAATGATTTGCCCAAACCAAAAATAGTTGTAGCCGGGATTCAGAACCAAATGGCTTCAATCTAAAGCTTGTCCTCTTCCTTACTTATGCATCCTTGTGCTTTGCGCCACCTGCGCTTAACCCGCTGCGCTACAGCCCGACTCCCGAGAAAGATAGTTTTTAAAAGCACACCAATCACAGCCATAATGTTTCAAACCTGAATTTTTCCCATTGTCTCTCTGAGTCGATCCACCTCTGCTCGAGATTCATCCAGCTGACATTCTAATTTTTCTCTACGTAGTCGTTCATACTCCAGTTGATCTTGTAGCTCTTTGATAGTCCTGTCAAATGTTTTTCTAATCAGTCTTTAATATCAAGTAATAACTATTAACCTCTATATTAAGTCTTGGTTTCCTAATCTGTGTGGCAAGAAAATAATTCATGAAGCTGTGAAGTCTACATAAGATAATGTATGAAAGAGGCTGTTTGTATTACTTCTGAGCACTACCAAATGGTTGCTGGGAGCAGTAGACTCATAGTATCACCATCAAGCCCTAGCAATAAACCTGATGGCAGTAAAAAAAAAAATGGGGGGGTGTCAAGTGGTAACGCAGTGGGTTAAGTGCACGTGGTGCAAAGTGCAAGGACCAGCTTAAGGATCCTGGTTCAAGCCCCCAGCTTCCCACCTGCAGGGGAGTCACTTCACAGGTGGTGAAGCAGGTCTGCAGGTGTCTATCTTTCTCCCTCTCTGTCTTCCCCTCCTCTCTCCATTTCTCTCTGTCCTATCCAACAATGATGACATCATTAACAACAACAATAAAACAACAAGGGCAACAAAAATGGAAAATAAATAAAAATAAATATTTTTTAACAAAGCTGATTGACAAACCCTCACAGGCTACTTAGAGAATAAAACAAACCATCACAGTTTTAGGGATATTACTTTTCAGACTCAAGTTGTTCTTTCTTCTGCTTAAGTTCTTCTTCTGTTATCCCTCCCAAATGTTTATAGTTGCTCTCAGCAATTTCCAGGAGGTGTCTCAGGTCTACAATTTTCTTATAAGCTCTCACTGCAAGACAGAATTGAACAAGAACCTCGTTTAGATAAACAGTAAATTATTGGGGGCTGGATGGTGGCACACCTGGTTGAGTGCACATGTTACAAAGTATAAGGACCTGGGTTCAAGCCCCAGCCCCCACCTGCTGGAAGAAAGCTTCACTAGTGGTGAAGCAGTGCTGTATGTGTCTCTCTTTCTCACTCCCTATCTCCCCCTGCCCTCTCACTTTCTGGCTGTCTCTATCCAATAAATAAATAAAGATTTAAAAAAATAAGAGGCATGCAAAAGTAGGATTATCTGCTCAAAAGGCTGGACCTCTAGGATATTTTCTTCTACATCCAGTGGGTATGTTGTTTGAGGATGGAACTAAATTGATAATAGCATGTACATAAAAGGATAAATATCTAACATTATTAGAGTATTAGAATGAAGAATGAAATACATAATATGGAGAATTCTTTTTCTGTTATTAGAATGTGTACTATACTATGACTAGTAATGTTACAAACAAGGTGTTTTTTTTTTACCTCCAGGGTTATTGGTGGGGCTCAATGCCTGCACTATGAATCCACTGCTCCTGGAGGGCATTTTTTCCCTTTTGTAGCCCTTGTTGTTTATTGATGTTGTTATTATTATTGTTGTTATTGCTGTCGTTATTGTTGGATAGGACAGAGAGAAATCGAGGGGGGGAAGACAGAGAGAGGAGAGAAAGATAGACACCTGCAGACCTGCTTCACCACTTGTGAAGCGACCCCCCTCCTGGTGGGGAGCCAGGGACTCCAACTGCGATCCTCCAGCCTGTTATTGCACTTAGCGTCATGTGCGCTTAACCTGCAGCGCCACCACCCGGTCCTTTTTTTTTTTTTTACTAGAGCACTGCTCAGCTCTATCTTATTATGGTAGTGCTGGGGACTGAACTTGGGAGCTCAGGTACTCAGCTTAAAAGGCTTTTTGCATAGTCACTGCCATCACCCCAGCCTATGAACAAGTTTTTTTTTTTTAATATTTATTTATTCCCTTTTGTTGCCCTTGTTATCTTATTGTTGTAGTTATTATTGTTGTTGTTATTGATGTTGTTGTTGGTTAGAACAGAGAAATGGAGAGAGAGGAAGGGAAGACAGAGAGGGGGAGAGAAAGAAACCTGCAGACCTGCTTCACCGCCTGTGAAGCGATTCTCCTATAGGTGGGGAGCCGGGGGCTCGAACAGGATCCTTACGCTGGTTCTTGTGATTTGCACCACCGCTCTTAACCCGCTGCGCTACCACCCAACTCCGTATGAACAAGTTTTAAAGAACACAAGTCAGTATTTTAGGACTATTAGTATGTTACACAAATCGTAACATGCATAATCTACTTATATCAGAAAATTAGAAAAACTGAAATATGCTTGATTATCTAGTTATTTATTATTATTTTTGTATTATCTTGTTAAAAAATTTACTCGATAGAGAAAGCCAGAAATTGAGAGGGGAGGGAGAGGAAGAGGGGGAGAGTTTTACTGGGTGTGCCACTGCCTAGACCATTCTGGCATTTCTTAGAAGACAAATGGTGACAAAAGCCCAGGAAGTGACTCAGTCATGAAGTCCAGAGTCTGATCCATGGAATCACATATGTCAGGTTCTTCTCCTCCTCACTCGCAAATAAATAAATAAATAAAGTTTTTAGTTAAACTGTGACAGAGGCAGCACACTTACTTCTTGCATCTGTTTTATCCGACTCACTGAGACATAAATCATCCTTGGCATCAGTACTTCCCTCAACACCATGTCTTCTAAAAAACTTCACATCATTGTCATCGATTTCATTATCATCATCTACATCAAATTTCTGTAGTCCTTCCAATAGCTTTACTGCTGCTAAATGAGCAAACCTATAAATATATATAAAAAAGTCAACAGTTAGCAAGATTGGTCTTACAAACTGAAAACAGAAGTTTGCACTTAATTTAGGAAATTATACTCCATACATAGTGCCACCATCCAGTCATCAGTAAAAGATCAAGACTGTATCTAAAGGTGAGAGGCAATTAAACACATATACAGCTTTATGTGAAATGCAAACAGTTAATATACATTAAGGAAAAGTAGTCATATTAAAGACTAATTCCATAACTATTTTCTTCTTTTTGTTTTGCCATCATCAAGGACTAACAAGGGCAAATGCTAGAAGAAGATGATCAAGGACTAACTACAACAGGCTGACTTTTTCAGATACAAAGGGACAAAGACAGCCCAGCGTGGTGACTTAGTGCCTAAAGTGCTGAATTTATAAGCATGAGACCCTCAATGTCCAGAATCACATGTGTAATTTCCCTTCTCAATCATTAATAAATAAACCTTAAAGAGAGGGTGGGGTGGGGGGAGGAGGAGAAAAGTCACCATAGCACTGAAGCTCCTTCTAGGTTTGTAGTAATCCATGTGCTATACTAGTATCTAGAACCCAGGCTGCATGCAAAGCAGGCATACTCCCAGGTATGCTACCTCACTGATCCAATTCCACAATTCATACTGGCAAAAATACAACTGAGAGAAATAGTCCTTAAGCAGAGGTGCTCTACTGAATAAAAAAAGTCCAGGGTCCAGAAGATAGCTCACCCATCAGGTGTATGTTTTGCCCTGACTGGGCACATAACCACATGGGAGTGCCACAGCACCAAGGTAAGTTCTGGGTACTATGTGTTGTCTCTGCCCCTCTATCTCAGTTTGTTTCTTTATCAGAAATAAAAAGAATGAAAAAGTCAGTCTGGAAGCAGTGCAGGCTCCAATGGAACAGGGGAAAAATATGGAAGTACCCTACTTAATTATCTACATTTACTATCTCTTTAGATATTCTGATTTAGAATATAAAATTAGTTCTGGTCAAACTAGAAGGTGGTGCAGTAGATAAAGCATTGAATTCTCAACCATGAGGTTCCAAGTTTGTTTCCTGGCATCCAATGTACCAGAGTGAAGCTCTGGTTCTCTCTCTCTCTTTCTCTCTTTCATAAGTAAATGTTTAAAAATAATTAGCTCTGGTTCCAGTTTTAGGGTTAAGTATATCTCTAGTATGACTAATTTTTATTCTTCCTCAGCCCACAGCATTTACCAAGGTCTTAAAATTTAATGAAAAAATAACCTCCATTCACATTCTTTTTTCCTTATCTATATAAAGCTGTTAATAATAGTTTTAGGGTTGTTGTTGCATGTTATCTGTTCATTTTTCCATTTTTTTCTAGGTGAAATATTAAATTATTTCTCTTAGAACTTGGAGAATTACTCTTGAAATGAAAAAACTTCAAATCCTTTTATATATATATTTATTTATTATTGTATAAAGACAGAGAGAAATTGAGAGGAGATGGGAAGATAGAGAGGGAAAGAGACAGAGACACACCTGCAGTCCAGCTTCACCATTCATGAAGCTTTCCCCCTGCAGGTGGGAATCAGGGGCTTGAACTTGGGTCTTTGAGCACTGCAGTGTGAGTGCTTTTAACCAGGTGAACTACTGCCTGGCCCCCACAAGCTGTTTTTGTACACTAATGATGGAGTAATAGTTTTACACAGAGAACAGAATTTTAGTGGTAGGTGCAGTGTATAACTATACCACTGCAGTCTTATAAACCACTATTAAATCACTAATAAAATTATATTAAATAAAACGTGCTATTACCTAGCTCATGGTTTATGTATGTCCTCAGTCACCAGAGAAATCACAAATGATTTTAGCAGACTGGAATTTGCCCCAAAATAATTATCCTGTTCTGAAAAAAACCTGCAGTCCAACTTCCCTCCTGATATAAAATGAACAGGATTTATTCCAATGTTTCAATGTAAAAAAAATGCTTTAATCACTAACAAATATTAACAATTTCCTTGAAAACTTAAATACCACAAATAATGTAGCTGAAAATGCCCCCCCCTCCCATTTTTTTAACTCTTTGCTAGAACCATGGTCTCACACATGCATGGTTTCACCATTCTGGGATACTTTTTTACATTCAGACAAAGACAGTGAGAAGGGGAGGCACCAGAACACAGAATATCCTCCACTGACCTCCCATGTGATGCTGGGGCTCAAATTTGGATTGAGTCCATTTAGTGAACTGATAATTCACCTAGGTGAACTATCTCTCTGGCCCCTCCTGAATAATATATTTCCCTTTTGATGCAAATCGCTAAGAATATACTAACCTACTTCATTATCTCTAGTACTAAGTTGTAATTTAGTGCCTGTCATTTACTGAGTATTTATTTTAATTTCCTTTTTTAAATGTTTTATTATCTTTATTTATTGGATAGAGACAGCCAGAAATTGAAAAGGAAGGGGAAGAGAGAGGAGAGAGATAGAGAGATACCTATAGCCCTGCTTCACCACTTGTGAAGCTTTCCCCCTGCAGGTGGGGACCAGGGGCTTGAACCCAGCTCCTTGCACATTGTAATGTGTGCACTTAACCAGGTGTACCACCACCCAGCCCCTATTGAGTATTTATATTATACGACATTGAAGGCTATTTCTGTAACACTAGAGTCATTTTTAGTAATTTGGTACATGAATAACAAAGAAACATGGATAGGAAATTGGATTCGACTGCCGGAGGTGGAGCTACGAGCAGCAGATCGCTTTCTCTCCTCTCCTCTCCTCTCCCAGATCGACTAGGAATACCAAAGGAGAGCACACACACCGAAACAAGACAGGACTAGAATGACCACAGGAACCCAGTAAATCACTGGTGAGTACAAACACGTGTGGCTGGTGACAGAGAGGAGAGAGGGGCCTAAGGAGAGATTAAGTGACTGCTCACAGTCCAGCAGTTTATCAGTGGAGATACCACCTCCAGTCTGCTCCACCAACAAGGGAACAGCTTAAGGGAGGAGAGGACTCCCCAGAGAAACAAGACAGGACTAGAATGACCACAGGAACCCAGTAAATCACCCATGAGTACAAACACGCATGGCTGGTGACAGAGAGGAGAGAGGGGCCTAAGGAGAGATTAAGTGACTGCTCACAGTCCAGCAGTTTATCAGTGGAGACACCACCTCCAGTCTGCTCCACCAACAAGGGAACAGCTTAAGGGAGGAGAGGACTCCCCAGAGACTCACCAAGTGCAACTCTGAGTCTCCATTGCTACTACCCTCAGAATCTGGAGCAGCGACAGGAAGGGACACCAGGGGACAGAGATCTAACCAGGAAACTCAGAAGACCAATAGTGATCAATAATTTGAAAAGTACTGATAAAGGGAACTCATAACATAATATATAAAATAGTTAAAACAACAAGAAAAAATATTGGAGAATCGAACCAGGACAAGAGTCCAGCTAAAAGTCCTCCAGAGGATGAAGCACAAAACAATGAGTTCAACATCCAAACATTAGCTAAGGAAATAATAACAGGAGTGAGTAAAGAATTTGAAAAAATTGTAATCAGAAATGCAGGAACAACAAATGAGAATATGGAAGAAAATACTAATTATCTCATGGTTATTAGAGAGCTGAAAGCTGAAATCGCTGAGCTAAGAAGGCAACTAGCTGAACAAGCTAAAACAGTATCAGAGCAGGGCAACAAAATAGATGAACTCCAGAAAACAGTAAAGGGCAGAGAGAATAGAATCAATGAGGCTGAAGACAGAATTAGAAAGATTGGGGATGAATTAGAGACAACTAAAAAAGAAGTAAGAGATCTCAAAAAGAGATTAAGAGATGCTGAAAACAACAACAGAGTCTTATGGAATGACTTCAAAAGAAACAATATACGCATTATTGGCATACCAGAGTAAGAAAGAGAAAGAGAGAAAGAAAGCATTTTCCAGGCCATAATAGCTGAAAATTTCTCTAGTCTAGACAACATCAAAGACATAAAGATTCAAGAAGCCCAGAGGGTCCCAAACAGAATTAACCCAGACCTAAAGACACCAAGACATATCATACTTAGAATGGAAAGGAATAAGGATAAAGAAAGGATCCTGAAGGCTGCAAGAGAAAAACAAAGAGTCACCTACAAAGGAAAACCCATAAGATTAGCAGCAGACTTCTCCATACAAACACTACAGGCCAGAAGAGAATGGCAAGATATCTATCGAGTGCTCAATGAGAAAGGCTTTTAGCCAAGAATACTATATCCTGCTAGACTGTCATTCAGACTAGAGGGAGGCATCAAAACCTTCTCACACAAGCAACAGTTGAAGGAAGCAACCATCACCAAGCCTGCCCTGAAAGAAGTTCTGAAAGGTCTCCTATGAACAACCAGACCACCACAAATAGGACATATATCAAAACACTCTAAAACTCTACAAGAATGGCGTTCAAATATCTTCAATCTTTGATATCAATAAATGTCAATGGCCTGAATTCACCTATTAAAAGACACAGAGTAGGAAGATGGATCAGAAAACACAACTCAACAATTTGCTGTCTACAGGAAACCCACCTAACTCAACAAGACAAACACAGACTTAAAGTGAAAGGATGGAAAACTATCATACAAGCCAATGGCCCACAAAAAAGGGCAGGAACAGCTATTTCATATATGACATGATAGACTTTAAAATAGATAAGATTAAAAAAGATAGGAATGGACACTACTTAATGCTCAGAGGATCAGTCAATCAAGAGGACTTAACAATTATTAACATCTATGCAACCAATGAGAAGCCATCTAAATACATCAAACTTCTACTGAAAGAGCTACAGCAATATATTAACAGTAACACAATCATAGTAGGGGACTTCAACACCCCACTATATCAACTGACAGATCATCCAGGAAGAAAATCAGTAAAGACATAAGGGAGCTAAATGAAGAGATAGATAAACTAGAACTATTGCACATTTTCAGAAGTCATTCATCCCAAGAAACTGGAATACACATTTTACTCAAATCCACATGGGTCATTCTCAAGGATAGACCATATGTTAGGCCACAAAGACAGCATCAGCCAATTCAAGAGCATTGAAATCATCCCAAGCATCTTCTCAGACCACAGTGGAATGAAACTAATACTTAACAGCACTCAACAAAAGATTAGTCACAGTGCCAAAATGTGGAAGCTCAACAGTACACTTCTTAACAACTTCTGGGTCAAAGAGGAAATCAAGGAAGAAATCAAAATGTTTCGAGAGTTCAATGAAAATGAAGACACAAGCTATCAAAATATTTGGGACACAGCTAAAGCAGTCCTAAGAGGGAAGTTCATAGCTATACAAGCACACATTAGGAAACAAGAAAAAGCACAAATTAATATCCTGATTGCACATCTTAAAGACCTAGAAGAAGAACAACAAAGGAACCCTAAAGCAATGAGAAGGTCAGAAATTACTGAAGTTAGGGCAGAAATAAATAACACTGAGAATAGGAAAACCATACAAAAGATCAAGGAAAGTAAATGTTGGTTCTTTGAAAGAGTAAACAAAATCAACAAACCTTTTTTTTTAATATTTATTTTATTTATTTATTCCCTTTTGTTGCCCTTGTTGTTTTATTGTTGTAGTTATTATTGTTGTTGTCGTTGTTGGATAGGACAGAGAGAAATGGAGAGAGGACGGGAAGACAGAGAGGAGGAGAGAAAGACACCTGCAGACCTGCTTCACCGCCTGTGAAGCGACTCTCCTGCAGGTGGAGAGCCGGGGTTCGAACCGGGATCCTTATGCCGGTCCTTGTGCTTTGCGCCACCTGTGCTTAACCCGCTGCGCTACAGCCCGACTCCCAAAATCGACAAAGCTTTAGCCAGACTCACAAAACAAAAAAGGGAGAAGACCCAAATAAATCGGATAGTAAATGAAAGAGGAGAAATCACAACAGACACTGCAGAAATTCAACATATCATGCGAGGCTTCTATGAACAACTATATGCCACCAAGCTAGAGAACCTGGAAGAAATGAACGATTTCCTAGATACCTACCAACTTCCAAAACTAAGTCAAGAGGAAGTGGATAACATGAACAGGCCCATCACAGCTAATGAAATTGAAACAGTTATCAAAAATCTCCCCAAACATAAAAGTCCTGGACCAGACGGTTTTACAAATGAATTCTACAAAACTGTCAAAGAAGAACTAATACCTCTACTTTTAAAAGTCTTCCAGAAGATTGAAGACACTGGAATACTCCCTGCCAGCTTCTATGAAGCCCTGATACCAAAAGCAGACAGGGACACAACCAAAAAAGAAAACTACAGACCAATATCTCTGATGAACATAGATGCGAAAATATTGAACAAAATTCTAGCTAACCGGATACAGCAGTATATCAAAAAGATTGTTCATCATGACCAAGTGGGGTTTATCCCAGGCATGCAAGGTTGGTTTAATATACGTAAATCAATCAATGTGATCCACCACATCAACAAAAGCAAGACCAAAAAACCACATGGTCATGTCAATAGATGCAGAGAAAGCCTTTGACAAAATACAACATCCCTTTATGATCAAAACACTACAAAAAATGGGAATAGATGGAAAATTCCTGAAGATAGTGGAGTCTATATATAGCAAACCTACAGTCAACATCATACTCAATGGTGAAAAACTGGAAGCATTTCCACTCAGATCAGGTACTAGACAGGGATGCCCACTATCACCATTACTATTCAACATAGTGTTGGAAGTTCTTGCCATAGCAATCAAGCAGGAGCAAGGAATTAAAGGGATACAGATTGAAAGAGAAGAAGTCAAACTGTCCTTATTTGCAGATGACATGATAGTATACATGGAAAAACTTAAGGAATCCAGCAAGAAGCTTTTTGAAATCGTCAGGCAATACAGTAAGGTGTCAGGCTACAAAATTAACATTCAAAAGTCAGTGGCATTCCTCTATGCAAACACTAAGTTAGAAGAAATTGAAATCCAGAAATCAATTCCTTTTACTATAGCAACAAAAACAATAAAATATCTAGGAGTAAACCTAACCAAAGAAGTGAAAGACTTGTGTACAGAAAAATATAAGTCCCTACTCAAAGAAATTGAAAAAGACACAAAGAAGTGGAAACATATTCCATGTTCATGGGTTGGAAGAATCAACATCATCAAAATGAATATATTACCTAGAGCCATCTACAAATTTAATGCTATCCCCATCAAGATCCCAAGCACATTTTTTAGCAGAATAGAACAAATGCTACAAATGTTTATCTGGAACCAGAAAAGACCCAGAATTGCCAAAACAATCTTGAGAAAAAAGAACAGAACCGGAGGCATCACTCTCCCAGATCTCAAATTGTATTATAGGGCCATTGTCATCAAAACTGCTTGGTACTGGAACATGAATAGACACACTGACCAGTGGAATAGAATTGAGAGCCCAGAAATGAGCCCCCACTCCTATGGACATCTAATCTTTGACAAACGGGCCCAGACTATTAAATGGGGAAAGCAGAGTCTCTTCAACAAATGGTGTTAGAAACAATGGGTTGAAACATGCAGGAGAATGAAACTGAATCACTGTATTTCACCAAATACAAAAGTAAATTCCAAGTGGATCAAGGACTTGGATGTTAGACCAGAAACTATCAGATACTTAGAAGAAAATATTGGCAGACCTCTTTTCCGCATAAATTTCAAAGACATCTTCAATGAAATGAATCCAATTACAAAGAAGACTAAGGCAAGTATAAACCTATGGGACTACATCAAATTAAAAGCTTCTTCACAGCTAAGGAAACCACTACCCAAACCAAGAGACCCCTCACAGAATGGGTGAAGATCTTTACATGCCATACATCAGATAAGAGTTTAATAACCAACATATATAAAGAGCTTGCCAGACTCAACAACAAGACAACAAATAACCCCATGCAAAAATGGGGGGAGGACTTGGACAGAGTATTCACCACAGAAGAGATCCAAAAGGCCAAGAAACACATAAAAAAATGCTCCAAGTCTCTGATTGTCAGAGAAATGCAAATCAAGACAACAATAAGATATCACTTCACTCCTGTGAGAATGTCATACATCAGAAAAGGTAACAGCAGCAAATGCTGGAGAGGCTGTGGGGTCAAAGGAACCCTCCTGCACTGCTGGTGGGAATGTAAATTGGTCCAACCTCTGTGGAGAACAGTCTGGAGAATTCTCAGAAGGCTAGAAATGGACCTACCCTATGACCCTGCAATTCCTCTCCTGGGGATAGATCCTATGGAACCCAACACATCGATCCAAAAAGATCTGTGTACACATATGTTCTTGGCAGCACAATTTGTAATATCCAAAACCTGGAAGCAACCCAGGTGTCCAACAACAGATGAGTGGCTGAGCAAGTTGTGGCCTATATACACAATGGAATACTACTCAGCTGTAAAAAATGGTGACTCCACCGTTTTCAGCCGATCTTGGATGGACCTTGAAAAAATCATGTTGAGTGAAATAAGTCAGAAACAGAAGGATGAAAATGGGATGATCTCACTCTCAGGCCGAAGTTGAAAAACAAGATCAAAAAGGAAAACACAAGTAGAACCTGAAATGGAATTGGCATATTGCCCCCAAGTAAAAGACTCTGGGGTGGGTGGGTGGGGAGAATACAGGTCCATGAAGGATGATAAATGACATATGGGGGTTGTATTGTTAAATGGGAAACTGGGTAATGTTATGCATGTACAAATTATTGTATTTACTGTTGAATGTAAAACATTAATTCCCCAATAAAGAAATAAATTAAAAAAAAGATTTTGTGAGAACTATGTTAATTATTGTGGTGGAAGGGGAGGGGTAGCAGTGACAAAACTTTGGTGGTAGGCTTAGTGTAGTTCTATACCCCTATAATCTTATATTTTCATAAACCATTATTAAATCACCAATTAAAAATTTAAAAACACAAGGAAACTTGGAGAGATGATGGCATCAATATGTTTATAATAGTGACTAAGATGATGTTTTTTAATTTTACATTTTTTAATATTTATTTTCCCTTTTGTTGCCCCTGTTGTTTTTTTATTGTTCTTGTAGTTATTATTGTTGTTATCGATGTTGTCATTGTTAGATAAGACAGAAAGAAATGGAGAGAGGAGGGGAAGACAGAGAGGGGGAGAGAAAGACACCTGCAGACCTGCTTCACCGCCTGTGAAGCGACTCCCCTGCAGGTGGGGAGCCACAGGCTCGAACCAGGATCCTTAAGCCGGTCCTTGCACTTTGCACCACCTGCATTTAACCTGCTGTGCCACTGCCTGACGGTGGAAGTAGGAAGGCTTTATAGGGAAACAACCAGGAGTGATGTATTGGGACAGGATTGGTTGGGGAAAGTACCTGAGAGTACCATATAACTCTGTGGAAAGTGGCAGAGCCTTGGGGAAAGCACTTAAGAGTACCATATAACTTTGTGGAAAGTGGCAGAACCTGAGGGACATCTGCACAGCAGGGGAGGTAGAGAGGTAGAGAGACAGAGAGACACCTCCAGACCTGCTTCACTGCCTGTGAAGCAACTCCCCTGCAGGTAGGGAGCCTGGGGCTTGAACCAGGATTCTCAGTGGTCCTTGCGCTTTGTGCCACATATGCTTAACCCGCTTCACTACCGCCCAACTATTTTTTTTTTTTAAATATTGGATAGGACAGAGAGAAATTGAGGAGGGGAAGGTAGAGAGGGAGAGAGAAAGACACCTGCAGACCTGCTTCACCACTTGTGAAGCAACCCCCTTGCAGGTGGGGGGGCCGGGGGCTTGATAACCCAGATCTTTGAACAGTCCTTGTGCTTCGTGCTATGTGTGCTTAAGCCCGTGCACTACTGCCCAGCCCCCAGAATATACTAAGTATACAGAAAACTAAACAAAGAACCAACCAAATAAATAAATGAGTAGGAAATAATTCAAATAAACTAGGGATGTTCCACAAGAGATGCTACATTTAATTCAAATTTCTTTCCCAAAACACATTACTCCTATTAAACATTGTTTTTCACCAGGCACTACTGTTCTGAGCACTACAGAACGGTTAGCAATATTAGACCTGACCTCATAAATATTAGTGATGGTTAATCATTTGACAACATTCCCAAATGCCTCTTCCTGTGCAAAAGAGGACAATGCTTTTTAGGTCTTTCTAAATTGATTGAATGTCTCAAAATTTTTAATTCACAGACCATAGACTGAGTCTTTGAAATGTTTACTCTTCTAAAAGCTTAGACCAGGAGAGCAGAAGCAACTGGTACTTTATAAAAAATAATTAAAAAATAATATATATGTATATATGTCATATATATATATATATATATATATATATATGACATCAAAGGACAAATTATGGTAAGGTTGTCTATGATTACAACAAATCTTAACAATGGGATTTTCAAAGTCAACCCAATTGCCCAATAATTTGATTATAGCAATAATTATTGCCTTCTTAAACCCTAAGACAGCAGGAACCTCCAGCTTCCTCTATAAAGCCCAAATTTCCCCCAGTCCTGGAACCTCTAGGGTGGGGCTCACTTTCCAGCATGCTTCTCTCAATTCATACCAAATGATACTGCATCTGCTGATCCCAATCTATTCAATGCCATGAGTACCACCTTGGCATGCTTCACTTCGTAATGTGTCCAGAGATGTCAGACGTGGAATGTCAACCCTTTAGCATCATTATTTGGGTGAGACCTTTCCTTTCTTATAGGACTCCTTAATTCCATTTTGGGTGGTGTACTTCCAAACAAAGCCTTAACACCTAGATATATACCAGGTCCCATGAGATAGGGCAGAGGTACACATGTATCCATAAGTTAGGGTAAAATATATACCCTAAGGCAAGAGTGCACAATAGTTTGCAGTGAGTCAACACATGAAGCAAGCAAGTAGAAAGACCTAAAAATCACCTTAAGGGAGTCTGGTAGCACAGCAGGTTAAGCACACGTGGCACAAAGCGCAAGGAACGACTTAAGGATTCCATTTCAAGCCCCTATATCAACCTGCAGGGGAATCACTTCACAGGCAGTGAAGCGGGTCTGCAGGTGTCTGTCTTTCTTTCCCCCTGTCTTCCCCTCCTTTCTCCATTTCTCCCTGTCCTATCTAACAATAACATCAATAACAATAACAATAACAACTACAACAACAATTTAAAAAAAGGGCAACAAAAGGGAAAAAAAAGACACCTTAAAGTACCTAATGAAATAGTTTCTACTTAGACCTAGATACCCTCCTCACCTCCTTCCTATTACACTTCCCTCAGTCACTCCAAAGCTAACCTTATCAAAGTAAGGACTACAAAAGCTGAATAAGGGCAAGAACCTGGCATACTTTAATTATGACTCTTTAGGCACTATCAAGCCACCCCATCAGCTGGGGCCACAGTTGGGGAGTCCTGGGATTCCCACACAAACACGATGAGCCTAGACCTTGAATAGATCCCTCTTTCCATTAACAGTGGTCAGCTCCATCAGGAACAATACAATGGATCTCTTTGGGGGCCCCCATAGGACCTTGCCCTCAATGTGGATTAACAATGGTAGAGAATGTTCCATCTTCCAAAGGGGGGGTTGGACAACATACTCTATCTACCACCTGAAGAAGATGGACCCTGAAATTGGTGCAACTCAGAATGTTCCTACTGATGACCACAGAATGCAAGTTCAGACCTACAGGGATGTAGAGGTTACATAGGCTCCTATGCTGAATATGAGCCCCAGATCAAATTGATGGGTTTAGAGTTAACAATATGTATACACTTTTTCCATATTTGGGAGCTACTCTCTTCCCTGATCCAGCTTTCTATCCCTTTGTCCAACCATGACATCATCTCCCCCAGACAATAACCTGGGTCCATCTGCATATCAGATGTCAGGCTCAGGCAAAAACTAATATAGTCATGGGCCCTTTGGAATATAACTAAAATAGGCCTACTAGCTATTTCCAAAACAGAGACCCCAAATCTTTATCTGCAATATTCCAGCTTTTAGGTTCATGATTAATCAACAATTTGTATGGCTTTTTATGTTAACTCTTTCCAGCCACCAGGTTTCAGACACTACCATGATGCCAACCGGACCTCCTTGGACAGATGACTCCACCAATGTGTCCTGGAGATCCACTTCCTTAGAGCCCTGCCCCACTAGGGAAAGAGATACAGGTTGGGAGTACGGATTGACCTGTCAACGCCCATGTTCAGCAGGGAAGCAATTACAGAAGCCAGACCTTACACCTTCTGTATCCCATAATGACTCTGGGTCCATACTTCCAGAGGGATAAAGAGTAGGAAAGCTATCAGGGGAGGGCATGGGATATGGAGCTCTGGTGGTGGGAATTATACCATCTTATCCTATGGTCTTGTCAGTGTTTTCATTTTGTAAATAAATATATTAAAATAAAAAAATTAATTGGAATTGGCATACTGCACCAAAGTAAAAGACTCTGGGCTGGGTGGGTGGGGGAGAATACAGGTCCAAGAAGGGTGGCAGAGGACCTAGTGAGGGTTGTATTGTTATATGGAAAACTGAGAAATGTTATGTGTGTACAAACTATTGTATTTACTGTTCCCCAATAAAGAAATTTAAAAAAAGAAGTAAAAAAAAAAAAAAAGAGGGCAAGGGCAGGGGTAGATAGCATAATGGTTATGCAAACAGACTGTTATGCCTGAGGCTTTGAAGTCCCAAGTTCAATCCCCTGTACCATTGTAAACCACAGCTGATCAGTACCCTGGAAAAAAAAAAAAAAGAACAATGCTATCTTTTTAGTTGAAAGTCAGTGCTTTAGGAAAAACAGTTTTTATACTATCAAATGTCAATTCAACTTGATAACTGTCATCCATCGGTATTTGACTAAATCCAACAATTTCATTAAGTCTTCAGAGATTTTGGGGTATGAGAGGATAAGCAAAACTTTAAATAAACAGTGCGAAGCAAACATACCTCTTAGCCACATCACTGGGCTTCTCTCCTGCTTTGTTGGTAATATTACTGTCTGCACCCATTTTAATTATCCACTGCAAACACTCTATGTGGCCTTGTCCAGCAGCTGTGAAAAAGAAAAAACAGAAAATACATAGAGAAACAGTTTCTGATATTAATAATAATTTTCCAAAAATTTGGAAAGTATATTAGAAATTTTTTAGGTTTCTTTTTTATTAAGAAATTATTTTCCTAAGTACTGATCCTCACAATAACCAACAAAAGTAGGTTGGGTAGCTGTTATTTCTTCTATTTATTCATTCTTTACTGAAACAATCAAAGATCTACTGTAGCAAGTCCTATGTTGAGAACTTTACAAGCATACATAAAAATTGAAGCTTGGAGGGGTTACTTAACACCATACAGATAGATACAAGTATAATAAGTTTGAAACTAGAATCATGGCTCTTCTAATCCTACCCAGTGTTTAGACATTCTTACTTATAGTTCCTGAGCAATCAAGTATCAAATCAGAATATGAGGACAGTCCAGTCAAAGAGACCTACATTATTTATTTATTAAACTAATTAATTTTTTTCTTACCAGAGCACTGCTGGGTTATGGTGGTACAGGGGATTGAACCTGGAACTTTGGAGTGTCAGGCATGAGAGTCTCTTTGCATAACCATTATGCTATCTATCCTGCCCCCACACTGATTTTTTAAATCTTGCAACATCTTATATAACTAAGTTATTCCTCTGATGCTCAAAACTCAAAATTTATAAATCCTTCAAGTCCCACTAGATTACCAACACTGTTTATCACCATATCTAAATTTGCTCAAAACATGTGCACTCAATATAAATGTTCAACTCTACACCACAGTGAATCTTACCTAGTGCCCACTACTCAACTGCATGTTCACCTTACCCATTTACCCATCCCATTTAAGTCTGTATCAAAACTCGAGGGGCAGAAGTAGGGCGGTAGTGCAGCGGGTTAAGCGCAGGTGGTACAAAGCTCAAGGACCAGCATAAGGGTCCCGGTTCGAGCCCCTGGCTCCCCACCTGCAGGGGAGTCCCTTCGGCGGTGAAGCAGGTCTGCAAGTGTCTATCTTTCTCTCCCTCTCTGTCTTCCCCTCCTCTCTCCATTTCTCTCTGTCCTGTCCAACGACGACATCAACAACAATAACAACTACAACAGCAATGGAAACAAGTGCAACAACAACAACAATAAATAAATAAATAAACAAATAAATAAAAAAGAAAGTCTTTAAAAAAAAAACTCGAGGGGCAGAGGGTAGGGGTAGGGGGAGGAACAACACAGTAGACTTAAATATTCTGGGTTTCCTAAGGTCCCTACTTTCATCTCCTCTATTCCTACTCTATGGTTCTTGTTTATTAAGCAATTTGACCTACATTCCATCTTATTTTCCTGGGCAGATGACCTCATCAATGCTTTGTGGAATCTCACCTCTCCAGAGCCCTATCCCACTAGAGAAAGGCAGAAGCAGGCTGAGGGTATGGAACAATCTGCCAATCCCATGTCTAGCAAAGAAGCAATTACAGAAGTCAGAACTCCCATCTTCTGTACACCAAAAGAATTTGGGGTGGTTTGGAAGGTAGCCCGGTGTTTGATAAAGTGTTGGACTCTCAAGCTTGAGGTCCTGAATCCGATCCCTGGCAGCACATGTACCAGAGTGATGTCTGGTTCTGTCTCTTTCTCCTCCTATCTTTCTCTTAAATAACTTTTTTATTGTTGTAGTAGTTATTATTATTTTTTTAATTTTTATTATTTATTTATTCCCTTTTGTTGCCCTTGCTGTTTTATTGTTGTAGTCACCATTGATGTCATTGTTGTTGGATAGGACAGAGATAAATGGAGAGAGGAGGGGAAGACAGAGAGGGGGAGAGAAAGACACCTGCAGACCTGCTTCACCGCTTGTGATGTGACTCCCCTGCAGGTGGGGAGCCGGGGGCTTGAACCGGGATCCTTATGCGGGTCCTTGCACTTCGCGCCACCTGCGCTTAACTCGCTGTGCTACCGCCCAACTCGCGAAATGTTTTTTTAAAAAAAGAATTTTGGAGGAAAAAAAAAGAATTTTGGTCCATATACCTAGAGGGGTAAAAAATAGGGCAGTTTCAATGGAAAGGATGAGACAGGGAGCCGGGAGGTAGCACACCAGGTTAAGCACGCATAGTTCGACGCAAGGACATGCTCAAGGATCCAAGTTCAAGCCCTCAGCTGCCCACCTGCTGGGGGTAGCATCACAAGTGGTGAAGTAGGCCTGCAGGTGTCTATCTCTTCCTATCTTCTTCTCCCCTCTCAATTTCTCTTTCCTATCTAAAAATTGAAAAAATGGCCCCAGGAACAGTGGATTTGTAGTACAGGAACTGAGCCCCTGCAATAGCCATGGAGGGGAAAAGAAGAAAAAGAAAGAAAAGAAAAAAGGAAAAGAAAAAGAAAGAAAAATAGAAAAGAAAAGAAAAGAAAAGAAAAGGTGGGACACAGAACTTTGGTGGTGGGAACTATATGGAATTATACCCCTATTATCTTACAACCTTGTACATTAATATTAACACTAACAAAAAAATAAGAAAAAATGTCCTGGGTTTGGGTCTATTTAATAATGACATTAGAAAACAGGACAGATCTTAGCAAATGGATAGCATGTAAATGTCTACAGAGTTGAAAAATAAGTTATAAAAAGTGAATAAAGGGGCCAGGTGGTGACATACAATGTTAGGCGCTCACATTACAATGTGCTAGGACCCAGGTTCAAGCGCCTGGTCCCCAAGGGCACAGGGAAAACTTCACGAGTGGTGAAGCAGAGTTGCAGGTGTCTCTCTCTTGCTTTCTATCTCCCCCTCCCTTCTCAAGTTCTCTCTGTCTCTATCCAACAATAAATAAACATATTTTAAAAAACTGAATAAAATCATGGCCTTTAATGTTACCAGCTGCCTTGGTGAAACCTAATTCTTCGGAACTTCATGGCCTCATCTTCTACAGAGATGATTTCATGTTTGTAAGGAAAGCAATTGTTTCAGTAAATTAGTCTGATTAAATCTAATAACAGTTTTACACACTGCTAGTGTCAAATAAGTATAAGGTATTACAACTAAACTCCCCAAAATATTTCCTCAATAATTTAGCACTTAAAAATTTATATTTCTCAACTAATATCCAGAACCCACACTACATATATTTCAACTGTATGATTTTGCTATTTTTAATGTTTTATTATATTTATTTATTTATTGGATAGAGACATCCAGAAAGCGAGAGATAAGGAGGTGATAGAGAGTAAGAGGGACAGAGAGACACCTGTAGCCCTGCTTCACCACTCGCAAAGCCTTCTCCCTGCGGATGGGGACTGGGGACTCAAACCCAGGTCCTTGAGCACTGTAACATGTGCGGTTTTGCTATTTTTTAAATGTTTTTATTATCTTTATTTATTTATTGGATAGAGACAGCCAGAAATCAAGAGGGAAGGAGGTGATAAGAGAGTGAGAGAGACAGCACTGCTTCACCACTCACAAAGCTTTCCCCTTGCAGATGGGGACCAAGAGCTCAAACCCAGGCCCTTGAGTGTTGTAATATATGTGCTCAACCAGGTGTGCCACCACCTGGCCCCAATGGTTTTGCTTTTTTTTTTTTTTTGGTTTTGCTATTAATCATACCATGTAATACACAAATTCCTTTGTTGTTCATAGTTTATTTAGAGAATATATCACTTCATGGCACACCCACTTAAGCACACATAGTACTCAGCAGAAGGATACGTGTGAGGATCCAGGTTCAAGCCCCGGCTCCCCAGCTGTAGCGGGAACACTTCACAAGCAGTGAAGCAGGTCTGCAGGTGTCTGTCTTTCTCTCCCTGTCTATGTATCTCCCTCTCCTCTCTATTTCTCTCTGTCCTATGGAATGAAAAGAAAAAAAAGAGTATACCACTCCAGGGGCCCAGCAGTAGTGCACCAAGTTGAGAGCACACATTACTATGCTCAAGGACTGAGGACTATACCCACCTGTAGGGGTGTAGTTTCACCCCCCCCACACCTCTTCCCCTCTCAATTTCTGTGCTCTATCAAATAAAAAGAAAGAGGAAAAGAAAAAGGAAAAAATGAAAAAGTGGCTTCCAGCAGCTGTGGATTCATCATGTGAGCACCAAGCTCCACCAATATCTTGTGGCAATAATTTTTTTTCCTCAATTAAAAAAAAAAAAGTATACAGCTCTGGGCTGGGGAGAAAGCAAATAGTCATGCAGACGATTTTCATGCTTTAGGCTGAGATCCTAGGTTCAATCCTCAGCATCACCATAAACTAGAGTGGAGCAGTGCCCTGAGTGTGTGTGTTAAAATAATAATAAATGGGAGTTGGGCTGTAGCACAGCAGGTTAAGCACACATAGCACAAAGTGCAATGACTGGCATAAGGATCCCAGTTTAAGCCACAGCTCCCCACCTGCAGGGGAGTCGCTTCACAAGCGGTGAAACAGGTCTGCAGGTGTCTATTTTTCTCTCCCCCTCTCTGTCTTCCCCTCTACTCTCCATTTCTCTCTGTCCTATCTAACAATGACAACAACAATAATAACTACAACAATAAAACAACAAAGGCAACAAAAGGATATAAATAAATATTAAAAATAATAATAAATTATTATTTTTAAGTAGTGGCTCCTTATATTTGTAGTAACTTTTTTTGAAAAAACAATTATTATCTTTATTTACTTATTGTATACAGATAGCCAGATATCTAGAGGGAAGGAAATGACAGAGAGGGAGAGAGACAGAGAGACACCTGCATCCCTGCTTCACCACTCATGAAGCTTTCCCCCTACAGGTGGGGACTGGGGCATCACTTCACAGGCGGTGAAGCAGGTCTGCAGGTGTCTGTCTTTCTCTCCCCCCTCTCTGTCTTCCCCTCCCCTCTCCATTTCTCTCTGTCCTGTCCAACAACAATAGCAATGGCAACAATAACTATAATAACAAGGAGGGCAACAGAAATGGGAAACAATGGCCTCCAGGAGCTGTGGATTTGTGGTGCAGGCACCAAGCCCCAGCAATAACCCTGGAGGCAAAATAAATAAATAAATAAATAAAGTGAACGCAGGGCTGGGGAGGCAGCATAATGATTATGCAAGACTTTCATGTCTGAAGTTCCAGGGTTTTAGGTTTAACCCCTAGCACCACCATAAAACAGAGTTGAGCAGTGTTCTGGTCTCTTTCTCTTTCTGTACCTCTCTTTCATTAAAAATAAATAAATAGATAAATATGAATCCAACCCCTAGCCAACAGAGAGAACACTAAGCTACTTTCAGTGACGAGACAACTTCATCCTACAGCTAGATCTACAAGCTCTGTTCACTATATTATGAAAATAAAAAAAATTGCAGGCTGGGAGGTGGTGCAGTGGATTAAGCATTGACCCCTCAAAGCATGAGTCCCTAAGTTTGATCCCCAGTATAACATGTGCCAGAGTGATGCTCTGGTTACTCCTCTTCTTCTACTCCCTCTCATAAGTAAATAAATCTTAAATGAAAAAGGGTATAGTTGCACACACACACACACACAGAGACAGAGAGAGATTTCCAAGTTTCCTCTCCTTCTCTATCTTCCTTCACCTCCCCCTGAATCAGTTTAACAGGGAAAAGCATCAATTCTATCTGTAGTCATGCCTGGGCAACTTATCATTTCTGGCTGAAGTTGCTCTCAGATCCAGTGATAATCTCCCCTGCTGCTCAGTAGTTGAATTTATGATGGCATAGTCAGCATTCTAACCGCTCAGAAAGTCCCTGAGGCTGGGGCTTAAGAGCTCATGATCTATTCTCTCTCTCTCCAAGGCCTGTTCTACTAGTAACAATAGCAGCTAATAAGTGCTGCTTCCAGGCTCAATATGTTCATTTACTCACCTTTCCATTGTTCACTGCTTTCACTAACCTTTCGATGCATGCTTGTGTCTTTTAGGCAAGACCAGTTGTCCACTGGTGGTGTTTTCACAGTGACTTACTATTGATAACTAATTGGTTCTGCATATGTAAAAACCAGTCTCTGCCCTTCTTTACTTAATTTAGTCACCTGCCAACTCAGAATTGGTTCCTAAAATGCCTGGAGCTTCTCTCTCACCTAAAGTCAATCTAAAACTAGGTAACAATGAATAGTACAGGAGCTGGGGAGATAATATAGGTCTATGCAAAAGATTTTCATGTTTGAGGCTGGATTCACAGATTCAGTCTCTAGCATCACCATAACCCAGAGCTAAGCAATGTTCTGATCTTCCTCTCTTCCTCTCTTTGTGTATCTTTTCTCTCTGCATCTCTCTCATTAAAATAAATAAAATCTCAAAGAAAAAGGTTAGACGGTTTATTTAAAAAAGGAAGAATAGTACATGATTTCCCAGGTCTTAAAAGTAATGCCATTTTAGACAAAAGCAATGACATACTGTCAAGTTACTAAATCATATGTATGCATGTGTGTATACACATATACAAATACTACTCAGAAAAAAAGATGAGCTCTTGACATTTGTAACAAGAAGGGTGGAAATGGAGATTGTGCTCATCATAATAAGTCAGATGGAAAAAACAAAAACAACAACAGATACCAGATAATTTCACTCATATTTGGGATTTAAGAAAGAACCCAGGGAGTCGGGTGGTAGCGCAGAGGCTTAAGCACATGTGGCACAAAATGCAAGGACCCGTTTGGAAGGATCACGGTTTGAGCCCCCAGCACTCCACCTGCAGGGGAATCTCTTCACAGGTGGTAAAGCAGGTGTCTTTCTCACCCCCCTTCTCTGTCTCCCCCTCCCCTCTCCATTTCTCTCTGCCCAATCTAACAATGACAACAACAATAACAACAATGGAAACAACAAGGGCAACAAAAGGGAATAAATAAATATATTTTTTAAATATTTTATTTTATTTATTTATTCCCTTTTGTTGCCCTTGTTGTTTTATTGTTGTAGTTATTATTGTTGTCGTCGTTGTTGGATAGGACAGAGAGAAACGGAGAGAGGAGGGGAAGACAGGGGGAGAGAAAGACAGACACCTGCAGACCTGCTTCACCACCTGTGAAGCAACTCCCCTGCAGGTGGGGAGCCGGGGTTCAAACCGGGATCCTTATGCCGGTCCTTGTGCTTTGCGCCACCTGCGCTTAACCCGCTGCGCTACAGCCCGACTCCCATAAATAAATATTTTTAAAAATGCTTAAAAAAAAGAAAAAGAAAGAACCTAAGGCTACAGACAGGATCAAAAATAAATATTTGAATTCCAATCATAAAACTAAGGTTATGGGGAAAATAAATGAGAGGGGACAAAGGGAAGAAGTGTTTCAATGGACTGTGTTAAGAGGATATTGGTGGGTGTGGTATGGTGGGTATGGTAACATGTACTTAAAGAGGTATGAAACTGTATTTCTAAGACGTATAGTGCTATAAACCGGTGTTACTTCCATTCTTCTTTTTTTTTTTTTTTGACATTGATTTATTTATTAGCATGAGAGACAGAGAGGAAAAAAGAGAACCAGAATATCATTCTGGTACATGGAATGCCAGGGACCAAACCTAGGATCTCATGCATTCGTGTCCAATGCTCTAGCCACTGTACTGTTCCTTGAACTACTGTTACCTTAACTTTAAAATGGTACAAAAATCTTATTTATAAGTCATGGATAATAGTGAATTTTATAAGATATGATAAATTTTGCCCAACCTTTCCAGATTATCTCAAAGCAAGGAAAACTAATTGATCAGCAATCATGTGAGAATTAAAAAAAAAGCAAGAACCATAACTCACCTTTATGCATAGGAGTAGATCCATTATTATCACGTTCATTAATATTGATTACTCCATCTTCTATTAATTTCTTAAGCATTCCTAAATCACCTTTAGAGGCTGCCACATGACCTGGAAATTCTAAAGCTATGAATAAAATAGTCAGCATTTTAGTAAACAGAATTTGTTCCTTTTCTCCACAATAACCACATAGTCTAGATTTCATTATTATCTAAAGTTTGAGATTATTACAGTAAAGTAATTTGCAATGGCAAGTTGTAAATAATCATAAAATATTATTATTGTGCAGTATTTTCATTTCTCATGACCTCAAATATTCTAGGATATGATACCAGAATTGCTCTTAGTTATAGTCTCTTTTTCCCCTCATACCACAAAACACAAGAAAATGATCATTTCCAATCTGTGTAAATATATACTTGGCCTTAAATCCAGAATTTTTACAATCCATTTCTTCTGTTTGCAAAGATGTGAAAAAAGCCAACTAAACTAGAAGCAAATAAAAATGTATATGTATAAAAATGTGTATGTATATATAGACACATATAACTGATATAAATCATATGTAAACATATGCATGTGTGAATGTATGTGACCTAGTACCTCACATGTAACAGATACCAGATAAAATGTCTAATCTTCTTTTTTTCTTTTTGTTTGACATTGCTAGGGCTCAGTGTCTATACAACTCACCTATCATTCTTGGAGGCTCTCTTATTTTATTTCTTCTTGACAGAATGTGAGAGACAGAGAGGACTGAGAGAGAGAAACCTGCACTACTGCTCCACCTCTCCTCCTCTCCCCTGCAGGGTTTGAATTGGGGTCCTTGAACATGATAATGTGTCTGTTCCGCTGGGTATGACACTGTGTTGATAACTCTATGGAGAAGCAACAGAATTCTCATACATGTTTGATGAGATATAGAGTGATACAACTACTTTGGAAAACAGTTTAACAACTACTTAATCTTAAATATGTGCCTATCACACACTACACTCCTAACTAATTACTAGGGGAAATGGAAGTCCATTACTTTCATAGATAGTTTTTCCAAGTTATCATTAAACACTGTTGATAAGAGTATATATTTCTATAACCACTTTGATAAAGAACATAGCAATATTTATTTAGCTGAACATGAAGTAACACCTAAGAATTCCCCAACTATTTACCAGAATAGAGTTCTTAACTCTCAGACTGCAGGAGACATTATCACCCAGTGATCCCAGTACACCATACCTATCATTCATTCCCTTCCTCCCTCCCTCCTTCCCTCCCTTCCTTCCTTCCTTCCTTCCTTCCTTCCTTCCTTCCTTCCTTCCTTCCTTCCTGCCACCAGAGTTACTGCTGGGGCTAGGTGCCTGCACAATGAATCCACTGCTGCTCCTAGTGGCCATTTCTACCTACCCCCCCCCTTTTTTTTTCTTTATTCAACAGGACAGAGAGAAATTGAGAGAGATGAGGAAGACAGAGAGAGAAAGAGACAGACAGTTACTTTCAGTACTTGCTTCCCCACTTACGAAGCCCTGCCTGTGCAGGTGGGGAGGGACACTGGGTGGGACCCAGTCCTTGCTCATGGTAACATAAAAGTGACATAAACTTTATGACCATTCTATAAGGTCTCAAAGACTGTTACTCATTCACTAAATTTTCCCTCTTTAACGGAACAAAGTTGAAGCTGAGAAGAGGCATCCTATTGGCTTGTACAATGTGAACTTTCCAGGCTTCTTGAAGCTCTGTAGGGTCATAAGACTAAAATCTTAACAATGGAAAGTTTATAAAGGTGCAGAGTGCAAATACGGCCATGAAAATTTCTAATCCTACACTTATCCTCACATTCCCTTCCATCTTCTTGCCTTTTTTTTTTTTTTTTTTTCTTCCCAGAGCACTACTCAGCTCTGGCTTATGGTGGTATGAGTTATTGAACCTGGGGCTTTGGGGCTTCAGGCATGAGAGTCTCTTTGCATAACCATTAGCTATTGCCTGCACCCTCTCCTTGCTTTTTGTAACAACTAGAGAGAGTTGAAAAGGTAGGTATTGAGGGCCAGGGTGGTGTACCCAGCAGAGTACATGTTACCATATATCACGACCTGGGTTTAAGTCCCCACCTACAAAGGGAAAGCTACTAGTGGTAAAGCAGTGCAGCAGGTGTTTCTCTTCCTCCCTCCCTATCTCCACCTTCCCTCTCAATCTTTGTCTCTATCAAATAGGAAGGAAGGAAAGAAAAGCAAAGTGAGTAAAAAAAAAAAAGAAGAAGAAGAAGAAAGAAAGAAAGAAAAGGATAGGAAAGAGAAAGGAAGGGAAGGGGGATATAAAGGTAAGGGCGGGAGAGATAACATAATGGTTATGCAAAGAGACTCTCATGCCTGAGGCTTTGAAGTCCCAGGTTCATTCCTCCATCCCACCATAAACCAGAGCTGAGGAGTGTTCTGGTAAAAGAAAGAAAGAAAGAAAGAAAGGAAGAAAGGAAGGAAGGAAGGAAGGAAGGAAGGAAGAGGGAAAAGAAAGAAAGGGAAGGAAAGGGAAAAAATTCACTACAAATGATGGATTTGTCATGAAAGCACTGAGCCCCAGTGGCAATTTAAAAAAGATGGCAGGTCTTGAGTGATGACGTAAAATAGATTCAGCTATCTCCCCAGTCCTAGTTGCTATATATTTCTGCCTAAAATATTTCACAATAAAGAAGAGAACCTGGATAAACTGGAGAGTAATGGTATGTCATATGTTTTAATATATTTGCTTTGTGACTTCTTTCTTTTCCATTCTGCATGTTCCACTAAGAAATACCAAAATATTTCAGATTTATTGCTCACCTTCCTGGTCTTTTTGATCATTTCCTTCATTTTCAACACCTTGGATAAACTGTAAAATGTTCTGCTTAAAGAATCTCTGGGCCAGGTCCATTACATTTTCTCCATTATCATTGAAGGCTTTTAAAGCTTGCGTTGTACTGCTCATTCTACTGAGTAGGAATTTAAAACAGTGAAGGTGGCCTTCCATGGCTGCTAAGTGAACTACAGGTGAGAGGGAAAAAGTTTAATTCTTAAAATGATAATAAAATAAAATTTAAAATTAATACAGTAACTCCAATATTCATTGGGAGATGACATGCATGCCCCATATAACAAGGACTTGGACTTATTCTCAGTAAAAATATCATTTTTTCCCCAGCCTATATATTCTTACCCTATCAGCTTTCTAGATGAGATTCACCAGAGAATATGTTCCAGAAAGTTGCCTTGTGCAGGGATAGATAACATAATAGTTAT
Organism: Erinaceus europaeus; assembly: GCF_950295315.1. Lineage (NCBI taxonomy): Eukaryota > Metazoa > Chordata > Mammalia > Eulipotyphla > Erinaceidae > Erinaceus > Erinaceus europaeus. The sequence continues at coordinate 58,733,642 of NC_080178.1, read as the reverse complement.
ACAAAGAGACTCGTGCCCAAGGCTCCAATGTCCCAGGTTCAGTCCCACATATAAGCCAGAGCTGAGCAGTGCTCTGGTAATAAAAAAATTTTAAAAAAAAAGAAAAGAAAAAGATTATTTTGTAAGTTGAAATCCTAGTTGTACAACTTATAATTAACATGAGCAATGTCCTGGGAGGTAGTGCATTGGATAAATTATTAGTCTATAAATTATGAGGTTCAGAGTTACATCCCCAGCACTCCATGTGCCAGAGGATTCTGTTTTTTTTTCTCTCATTAAATAAATATCTTTTAAGAATAAAATATAGGGTGCTCGCTTCGGCAGCACATATACTAAGAATAAAATATAGGGCCAGATGGTGGCACACCTGTTTAAGTGCATATGTTACACTGCATGAGGACTCAGGTTCAAGCCCCTGGTCCCCACTTGCAGAAGATAAGCTTCATGAGTGGTGAAGCAGTTCTGCAGGTGTCTGTCTGGCTCTCTCCCTATCTCCTCCTTCCCTCTCAATTTCTCTCTGTCTTATCAAATAAAAATAATGTGTAAAAAATAAAATAGTAAAATGTAGAGGTTGGGGAACAAAAAAGAATAAAAAATATTTTTTCAAATATTTCTAATTTATTTTGGATAGAGATACAGAGAAACTGGGGAGGTAGAGAGGAAGAAATTTAATATTTTTTTTGTTTTTTACCTTTTTATTATTTTATTTTATAAAAAGGAAACACTGACAACAACAATAATAACTACAACAATAAAACAACTAGGGCAACAAAAGGAAATAAATAAATAATTAATTAAAATAATAATAATAATAATAAAAAGGAAATACTGGGGGCCAGGCACCTAGTTGATCTCACGTATTACAATGCTCAAGGACCCGGGTTTGAGCTCCTGGACCCCACCTGCAGGGGGAAAGCTTTGCGAGTGGTGAAGCAGTGCTGCAGGTGTCTCTCTGTCTCTCTCACTCTCTAGCACCTCCTTCCCTCTTGATTTCTGGCTGTCTCTATCCAATAAATAAAGATAATTAAAAAAATTTTTTTAAAAAAATGGAAACATTGACAAGACCATAGGATAAGAGGGGTACAACTCCACACAATTCCCACCACCAGAACTCCGTATCCCATCCCCTCCCTTGATAGCTTTCCTATTCTTTTTTTTTTTAAGATTTTATTTGTTTATTAATGAGAGAGACAGACACAGAGAGAGAAAGAACCAGATATCTCTCTGGTACATGTGCTGCCAGGTATTGAACTCAGGACCTCATGCTTGAGAATCCATTGCCTTATCCATTGTGCCACGTCCCGGACCACAGCTTTTCTATTCTTTAACCATCTGGGAGTATGGACTCAAGGTCATTGTGGGGTGCAGAAGGTGGAAGATCTGGCTTCTGTAATTGCTTCCCCGTTGAACATGGGCGTTGACAGGTCAATCCATACTCCCAGCCTGTCTCTCTCTTTCCCTAGTGGGGTGGGGTTCTGGGGAAACTGTGCTCCAGGACATATTGGTGGGGCTGTCTGTCCAGGGAAGTCTGGGTGGCATCATGCTAGCATCTGGAACTTGGTGGCTGAAAAGGGAGTTAACATATAAAGCCAAAAAAATTATTGAGGAATCATGAACCTAAAGGCTGGAATAGTGCAGATGAAGAGTTGGGGGGGGGGTCTCTGTTTTATAGATAACTAGTAGGCATATTTAAGTTCAATTCCAAATGGCCTGTGGCTATACTGGTTTTTTGTTTTTGTTGTTGTTTTTGTTTTTCCCTGAGCCTGACATCTGATATGCAGGTGGATCCAAGTTATTGTCTGGGGAGATGAAGTCATGGCTGGAAAAAGGACCATAAAGCTGGATCAGGGAAAATATGGGAAAAATGTATAAATATTGTTGATTGTAAACCCCATCAATTTGATGTGATCTGGGACCCATATTCAGCTTAGGAGCCTATGTGACCTCTGCATGCCTATAGATCTGAGCTCACATTCTGTGGTCATGAGTAGGAACGTTCCAAGCTGCCCCAATATCAGGACCCATCTTCCTCAGGTGGAGCATAGAGTATGTTGTCCAGCCTCCCTTTGGAGGATGGAACATTCTCTACTGTTGTTGATCCACGTTGAGGGCAAGGTCCTATGGAGGCCCACAAAGGGATTGGTTTTGTTGTTCCTGATAGAGATGACAGGTAACAATGGAGAGAGGGATTTATTCGAGGTCTAGGCTCATCATGTCTGTTTGGGAATCTCAGGGAGATATTTTCTATCTCCTCAGCTCCAGATTATGAAAGTAGGGCCTTTGGTCTGTTTTATTTGCTAGGAGCACCTATAACAGGGGTTGACACATCCCTGTTCTCAAAACAATGATACACGCAAGGACACTTTTTTGAGCCCCTGCTCCCCACCTGCAATATGACACTTCACAAGTGGTAAAGCAGGTCTGCAGGTGTCATTCTTTCCCCCTCTATCTCTCCCACCCCTCCCAATTTCCCTCTCTCCTATCAAATGAAAAGGAAGAAAATAAGAAAAAGAAAAAAGAAAAAAAAACTCCACCTATTCAAAAAAGATCTTTGTACACCTATGTTTATAACAGCATTATTTGTAATATCCCAAACTTGGAAACAATCTAAATGTCCAGTGACAGATGAGTAACTAAGAAGATTACTCAGCTATAAGAAATGATTAAGTATTTCCTCTGTTACGTCTTGGATGGAACTTGAAAAAATAATGCTGAGTGAGATAAACCTGCGGGAAAAACACAACACCTCTAGTGCTGTTGACTGAGGCTGGCTCTGTTCTTAATGACTGAAATACCCAGAACAATAGCTTCATTATATTTTGCAAACAGACATCTCTCTCTGAAGGAAACCCTCAGAGAGAATGAACTTTACCAGCCATCTGTAGGCAAGCCACAGATGTTTCTACCTGTTCTGGGAAAGGTCCTTGAGAGCAGAAACAGTAAGGGTTGATCATCAGCATAAATTATTTATCAGACTTAACTAAAAACGTATTGTTATGGTTAAAGGTCACTTCATGCTATAACAAAATCCAATAAAGTGCCTTCAGTCCTTGAGACTGTTGTTCTCCACTGACATTTCATGTTCATTCCTTGTGGCTCCTTCTTCATCAGGCCCAGAAACAGAGAAAACCCAACATAAACCGAAAGGAGAAGGATTAAAACTAGATGACCGGGAGTCGGGTGGTAGTGCAGTAGGTTAAGTACATGTGGCACAAAGTGCAAGGACCTGAGTAAAGATCCAGGTTCGAGCCTCCAGCTCCCCACCTGCAGGGGAGTCGCTTCACAGGCGGTGAAGCAGATCTGCAGGTGTCTGTCTTTCTCCCCCTCTGTCTTCCCCTCCTCTCTCTATTTCTCTCTGTCCTATCCAACAATGACCACATCAATAACAACAGTAATAACTACAACAATAAAACAACAAGAGCAACAAAAGGGAAAATAAATAAATAAATTAAAAACTAGATGACCTCATTCATAAGTGGAACTTAAGAAGCAAAGAAAGGGCAATACATATGGCAATACATACATACTAGCTCAGCCTAGTTATAGTATATTGCAGCAGAGCCAACGACTTTGGAGTGGGTTGGCAGGAAGGGGTTCAGAGGATGTGGGGACCCAGCACATGAAGCTAGAGGAAGACTTAGTTGGTAGTGGTATGCAGACACCTGTCACAGGGAGACAAGAAACTGTACTTAAGTGACAACTGTCTTATAAACCATTATCTCCGGGCTGGGTGGTAGTGCACCAGGTTGAACACACGTTACAATGCGCAAGGACCCAGGTTCAAATCCCTAGTCCCCACCTGCAGGTGAAAGCTTTATGAGTGGTGAAGCAGTGCTGCAGGTGTCTCTCTTTCTCTCACCCTATTTCCCATTCTCTTTCAATTTCTGTCTCTATTCAATAAATAAATAAACATAATGGAAAAAATCATTATCCCCCCACCCTACATACACATACAATAAAGTGTTTTGGAAAAAAAAACAGTTTCATAGGATTCTCTCAAGATTTAAATCAAGTATCATTTTCTGTAACTCTTACAACAGTTTCACTATGATGTCCCTCTTCTGATGTTCTACAGCACCACTTGGAAGACATTTAGGTTTCAACTGAGAAGTTGGTTGTAGGTTACATGACTGCTGTAGTAGCACTTTAACTCAAATACAATAGTGTCCAGAGTTTACATTATTAAAAATACAAGTATGGCTAGGAAAATAGCATAATGGTTATTCAAAATGACTGGTGTCTGAGGCTCTAGTGTTCCACATTCAGTTACCAGCATTACCACAGGCCAGAGCTACTCTGGTAAATTTAAAATACCATACTATAATCATACAATTTAAATATGCTGTACTATAACATCAGATTAGATGGTGTGAAAAAAGATGAGTGAAAATAAAAACATTATAATAGGTAATGTTCAAAACAGAGACAAAAATGGTCCTATGAAGTGAATAGAATCACTGCTGGGTGGTGGTATACCTGGTTGAGTGCATATGTTACAATGTGCAAGGACCTGGGTTTGAGCCCTTAGTCCCCACCTGCAGGGGGAAAGGTTTGCGAGTGGTGAAGCAGGGCTGCAGGTGTCTCTCTTTCTGTCTGTCTCCTTCTTTGTCACCCCCTTTCCTCTCGATTTCTGGTTGTCTATATAATAAATAAAGAGATTAAAATGAATAGGATCTAAGTGATCCATAAGTTAATTACATGTGTAATAAATGCCCAAATGAGGGCATTGGAGAAGCATTTATTCAATAAATATCATATATTTTCCAAGATTAGTGAAATAATATATCCATTGTTCAGCCATGGAAATTCCACATGACAAGATGAAAGTTTCCTTAAATAATAACAGAAAAACTTTATATATATCCAGAGAGTTATAATGAATCTCACATCTTCACCACATGCATGAAAATATTGTTAAATGAATGGTAAACCTGAGAAAAGTTCATACTAAATCATCTAGAAGAAAATACAAAAGAAGGGTGGAGGGTAGATAGTATAGTGGTTATGCAAACAGACTCACATGCCTGAGGCTCCAAAGTCCCAGGTTCAAGCACCCGCACCACCATTAGGCCAGAGCTGAACAGTGCTCTGGTAAAAAAAAAGAAAGAAAAAGAAGAGAAAAGAAAATACAAAAGAAAATCAATGCCATATAGGCAATGTGTAATTAAATGAACTTATACTTCTATTGAATGGTTGCATTATTCCAACACAGGGATATTTCCTATTGTTTTAGTCCATTCTATTGTTGGACATACCAATACCAACCAACTTTATTTAGGTGATTTTTTGCAATGTGCCTCCAGCTCCCATCTCTGCCTGCTTTATTCTGTCTATAAAACACATTTTTAAAAAATTTATTTCTTTATTGGGGAATTAATGTTTTACATCAACAGTAAATACAATAGTTTGTACATGCATAACATTCCCCAGTTTTCCATTTAACAATGCAACCCCCACTATGTCATTTATCATCCTTCATGGACCTGTATTCTCCCCACCCACCCACCCCAGAGTCTTTTACTTTGGTGCAATACGCCAATTCCATTTCAGGTTCTACTTGTGTTTTTTCTTTTCTGATCTTAAAACACATTTTTTAAATGTGTAGATTAGAAAGGCTCTCTTGCATGGTCCAGGAGGTGGTGCAGTGAATAAAGAATTAGACTCTCAAGCATGAGGTCCTGAGTTCAATCTCCAGCAACACATGCACTAGAGTGATGTCTGGTTCTTTCTCTCTCTGCCTATCTTCTTCATGAATATTAAAAAAGTTCTCTTGCTTTGTTTTAAAACAAAACATCTATCCAAAGAGTTCTGTGCACACCTGTAGTCACAGCAGCACTACTTTTAATAGCCTAAATATGGAAACAACCCAGATGCCCAATAACATAAGTGGATAAGAAAGTTGTGGGACACATACACAATGGGATATTATTACTCAGCTATTTATTAAAATTGTTTTGTTTTGCTTTACCAGAGCTATGCTCAGGTCTGGCTTCTTAGCTGTGTTAGGGATTGAACCTAGGATGTTAGAGCCTCAGGCATGAAAGTCGTTTCGCAAAGCAACTATGCTATCTCCCCAGCTAATTTTTCACATATGTCAAAAGGTTATATTAATGAAAAAACAAAATATGTGTTTTTGTTGACTACCTGGAAGGTTCCCATTGTAGTCCACTTCTCCTATGGCACATCCCCATTTGACTAGAAGTTGCAAACAGCCAAGTCTCCCATGAAAAGCTGCATAATGGACAGGTTTCCATTCTCTCTTATCAGTGATACTGGGATCCTAGAGGTAACATTTACAAGGACTCAATTTCTTTTCATTTTGTAGTGAGAAACTACATCTAGCTGTTTAATCCTGCATATGAGAATCAAAGATGGGCCTTAACACTACAAAGTAAACATAAATATAACAAAAGTTTACTATAACCGTTCCTTTGAACAGAGTTAATATGATACTATAAATGTGATGAAATAGCTGCTGCAGAAATGACTCAAGAAACTGATGGAGCATAGGATTTTCTTTTTCTTTTTTTCTTTAATATTTATTTATTTACTTATTCCCTTTTGTTGCCCTTGTTGTTTTATTGTTGTAGTTATTATTGTTGTTGTTCTTGATGTCATCATTGTTGGATAGGACAGAGAGACATGGAGCGAGGAGGGGAAGACAGAGAGGGGGAGAGAAAGATAGACACCTGCAGACCTGCTTCACCACCTGTGAAGCGACGCCTTTGCAGGTGGGGAGCCAGGGGCTTGAACCGGGATCCTTACGCCGGTCCTTGTACTTTGCGCCACCTGTACTTGATCCGCTGCACTACTGCCCAACTCCTGGAGCATAGGATTTTCATGCTTGAGGTCCCCAAGTTGAACCTTAGCACTGCAGGTGCTGGAGTGGTGCTATGGTTTCTCTGTCTCATATGAATATTTCTCATATATAATAAATAAATATTTATAAAATAAGATTTTTAAAAAGAATATAGGTAGGGTGTATTACACCAAAGCAAAGAACTCTGCAGAGAGAGGGCAAGGGAGGATAGGAAGAAAAGCTTGGGGGTCTATTACATAATGAAACTGTATGCATATGTCAATGATTACATAGAAAAACATTAACCCCCTTAATAAAAAAGGGGGTCAGTGGTGTCACGCTAGGTTAAGCACACATAATATAAAGTTCAAGGACACATGCAAAGATCTGGGTTTGAATCCTTACTTCCCATCTGCAGTAGGGGATGCTTCATGAGCAGTGAAGTGGGTGTGCAGGTGTCTTTCTTCCTCTCTAGCTCCTCCTTCCCTCTCAAGTTTTCTCTATCCCATCCAATAAGATGGGGGAAAAAAAAAAGCTAACAAGAGCTGAGGACTCATAGTGATAACTCTGGAGGCAAAATAAAATAAAGAATATAGGTGGGGCTGGGTGGTGGCACACCTGGTTAAGTGCATACATTACAATGTACAAGGACATGGGTTCAAGCCCTGGTCTTCACTTGCAGGGGGGAAGTATTACAAGTGGTGAAATAGGTCTGCAGGTATCTCTCTGTCTCTCTCCCTTCCTTATTGATTTCTATCTCTATGCAATAAAAGGTAAATAAAACATAAAAAATAATCCTTGTGGAAAAATTATATATATATATAATTGTATTGTATTTGGAAGTTCAGAATCTCCCAGTTAAACTCTGAACTGACACAAAGAGCACAAAGTCATAAATAACTTTCACTACTAAAATAAAAAATACTAAACTAAAAAAAAAGATTTTTATAAATTAATGTTCCCATGTCTAAGATGGAAAGGCTCAAGAGAAAGACAAAATGACTGCTCTAAAATCATATATGGGACTTAAGATATTCCAAACACAAAATCAGAGTACCAAATGGCATTCATCTATACAATCATACATTTTCCACACATTAGCAAGAAGCCCTCACCGCTCCACTGCGGAGCATTATTTGTAGACTGAAAGAATGTCCATGTGTTGCGGCAAGGTGTAAAGGGGTGCATCCACGATCATCTTGAGCTGAGAGATTTGCTCCATTGATTAGAAGAGCCTAAAAATAGAGAAATAAGAATGAGTTTATACAGACATTAAACTATACAGTGCAGATTATTTAAAAAACAAGTCATGTATAGGGCTAGGCAGTAGCATACCTGGTTAAGTGTACATATTATAGTGCTCAAGGACCCAGGTTCAAGTCCCCAGTTCCCACCTATATGGGAAAGTTTCACAAGTGGTGAATCAGTGCTGGAGATGTCTGTCTCCCTCTCTAGCTGTCCCTTCCCCAATTTCTGTCTCTATCCAGTAAATAAATAAAGTAATATGTTTACAATTACATTATTATATATATGTTATATAAAGTATAAGAAATTATTCAAAGATATTCCATGTTCATGGGTTGGAAGAATTAACATCATCAAAATGAATATATTACCCAGAGCCATCTACAAATTTAATGTTATCCCCATCAAGATCCCAAGCACATTTTTTAGGAGAATAGAAAAAATGCTACAAATGTTTATCTGGAACCAGAAAAGACCTAGAATTGCCAAAACAATCTTGAGAAAAAAGAACAGAACCGGAGGCATCACAATCCCAGATCTCAAACTGTATTATAGGGCCATTGTCATCAAAACTGCTTGGTACTGGAACATGAACAGACACACTGACCAGTGGAATAGAACTGAGAGCCCAGAAGTGAGCCCCCACAACTATGGACATCTAATCTTTGACAAAGGGGCCCAGACTATTACACGGGGAAAGCAGAGTCTCTTCAACAAATGGTGTTGGAAACAATGGGTTGAAACATGCAGGAGAATGAAACTGAATCACTGTATTTCACCAAATACAAAAGTAAATTCCAAGTGGATCAAGGACTTGGATTTTAGACCACAAACTATCAGATACTTAGAAGAAAATATTGGCAGACCTCTTCTTTTCCGCATAAATTTCAGAGACATCTTCAATGAAATGAATCCAATTACAAAGAAGACTAAGGCAAGTATAAACCTATGGGACTACATCAAATTAAAAAGCTTCTTCACAGCTAAGGAAACCACTACCCAAACCAAGAGACCTCTCACAGAATGGGAGAAGATCTTTACATGCCATACATCAGATAAGAGTTTAATAACCAACATATATAAAGAGCTTGCCAGACTCAACAACAAGACAACAAATAACCCCATGCCAAAATGGGGGGAGGACTTGGACAGAATATTCACCACAGAAGAGATCCAAAAGGCCGAGAAACACATGAAAAAATGCTCCAAGTCTCTGATTGTCAGAGAAATGCAAATCAAGACAACAATGAGATATCACTTCACTCCTGTGAGAATGTCATACATCAGAAAAGGTAACAGCAGCAAATGCTGGAGAGGGTGTGGGGTCAAAGGAACCCTCCTGCACTGCTGGTGGGAATGTAAATTGGTCCAGCCTCTGTGGAGAACAGCCTGGCGAACTCTCAGAAGGCTAGAAATGGACCTACCCTATGACCCTGCAATTCCTCTCCTGGGGATAGATCCTAAGGAACCCAACACATCGATCCAAAAAGATCTGTGTACACATATGTTCTTGGCAGCACAATTTGTAATAGCCAAAACCTGGAAGCAATCCAGGTATCCAACAACAGATGAGTGGCTGAGCAAGTTGTGGTATATATACACAATGGAATACTACTCAGCTGTAAAAAATGGTGACTTCACTGTTTTCAGCCGATCTTGGATGGACCTTGAAAAAATCATGTTGAGTGAAATAAGTCAGAAACAGAAGGATGAATATGGGATGATCTCACTCTCAGGCCGAAGTTGAAAAACAAGATTAGAAAAGAAAACACAAGTCGAACCTGAAATGGAATTGGAGTATTACACCAAAGTAAAAGACTCGGGGGTGGATGGGTGGGTGGGGAGAATACAGGTCAATGAAAAATGATGAATGAAATAGTGGGGGTTGTATTGTTAAATGGGAATCTGGGGAATGTTATGCATGTAAAAAAAAAAAAAAAGTAGAAACGCAAAGCAGAAATTGACTGAGTTTGGAGTATGGCACCAAAGTAAGAAAGCAGAAGTATACTAGAGTTTGCAGTGAGTACCCTCCCTAACACTTCCTCTCCACTATTCCAAGCTTTGGGTCCATGATTGCTCAATAATTTGTTTGGCTTTGTATGTTAACTCTCTTTTCAGTCACCAGGTTCCAGATGCCATCAGGATGCTAGCCAGGCTTCCCTGGATTGAAGACCCCACCAATGTGTCCTGGAGCTCAGCTTCCCCAGAGCCGACTAGGGAAAGAGAGAGGCAGACTGGGAGTATGGACCGACCAGTCAACGCCCATGTTCAGCGGGGAAGCAATTACAGAAGCCAGACCTTCTACCTTCTGCAACCCTCAATGACCCTGGGTCCATGCTCCCAGAGGGATAGAGAATGGGAAAGCTACTGGGGAGGGGGTGGGATATGGAGATTGGGCGGTGGGAATTGTGTGGAGTTGTACTCCTCCTACCCTATGGTTTTGTTAGTTAATCCTTTCTTAAATAAAAAAAATTAAAAAAAATTAAAAAAAAAAAAAAGAAAAACAAGATCTGAAAAGAAAACACAAGTAGAACCTGAAATGGAATTGGCATATTGCACCAAAGTAAAAGACTCTGGGGTGGGTGGGTGGGGAGAATACAGGTCCATGAAGGATGATAAATGACATAATGGGGGTTGTATTGTTAAATGGGAAACTGGAGAATGTTAATCATGTACAAACTATTGTATTTACTGTTGAATGTAAAATATTAATTCCCCAATAAAGAAAGAAATTTAAAAAAATAAATAATAAAAAAAAATAAAATTAAAAAAAAAGAAATTATTTACTAAGACTATGACAATGTTTAAGATCAGGGGCTGGGTGGTGGTGCACTGGTTAAGCACACATGTTACCATGTGCATTGACTTGGGTTCAAGTCCTCCATCTGCAAGAGGAAGCTTCATGAGTGTTAAACAATTACTGCAGGTATCTCCTGGCTCTCTCTCCTTATCTCTCTCTCCCCTCTCAATTTCTCTCTGTCCTATCAAATGTAAATAAATAAATAAATAAAGGAAAAATGTCACCAGGAGTGGTGGATTTGTTGTGCCACCAGTGTAGGAAACATATAACTGTATTTCTGGACATCAAATTCATTTTCAAACTAGGTGCCATTCCTACCAGTGCAAAAATATGATCAATTTCCCATAATGCTGGTGGCAATAAAAATAAATAAAATAAAAATTTGTGAAAAAAATTTTTTTCTTTTATACTTTGCCATGGGGAATTTGTCTGACTCCCATCAGCAAAACAGTCACTAACTACCACAAAGCAATTACTAAATATTTACTTTAAAGAATATGTGTTTTAAAGAATATGAAGTCATGGCCTGGGAGGTGGTACAGTGAATAAAGCATTAGACTTAAGCATGAAGTCCTGAGTTTGATCCTCTGCAGCACATTACCAGCGTGATGTCTGATTCTTTCTCTCTCTCTCCTCCTTTTTTAATAAATAAAATTTCAAAAATTTAACAAATAAGGAGTTGGGCTGTAGCGCAGTGGGTTAAGCGCAGGTGACGCAAAGCACAAGGACCAGCATGAGGATCCCGGTTCAAACCCCCAGCTCCCCACCTGCAGGGGAGTCGCTTCACAGGCGGTGAAGCAGGTCTGCAGGTGTCTTTCTCTCCTCCTCTCTGTCTTCCCCTCCTCTCTCCATTTCTCTCTGTCCTATCCAACAACGACAACAACAATAATAACTAAAACAATAAAACAACAAGGGCAACAAAAGGGAATAAATAAATAAAAATAAATATTAAAAAAAAACTTTAAAAAAGAGTATGTAGTCGTGACAACTTGGGAAATGGGGATGTATTTTAAGAAACCCATGATACTTATATCACCAAAGTAAAAGACTCCGGGGTGGGGGTGGGTGGGTGGGGAGAATACAGGTCCAAGAAGGATGACAGAAGACCTAGTGGGGGTTGTATTATTATATGAGAAACTGGGGAATGTTATGCATGTACAAACTACTGTATTTACTGTTGAATATAAAACATTAATTCCCCAATAAAGAAATAAAATAAAAAAAGAAACCCATGATAACTTTGCTTAAGTAATTAAACTTACTGAGTTAACAAGAAAAAAGGAGCCAAAGTTATTATTACCTGCATGCAAGCATCCTGACCCCTGATTGCAGCTATGTGAGCTGCTGTCCATCCTCTCGTGGTTACTTGTGTGATATCAGCTCCATGCCAGAGAAGCCAATGAAGACACTTAATTAAGAAAAATATACAATCATGTTAGCAGATGATAAAGAGGATGCTTTAAATATATATATGACTCCAGAGTTATTGCTGAGGCTTGGTGTCTGCACTACGAATTCACTGCTCCTAGAGACCATCTTTCCCACTTTTCTTGCCCTCGTTGTTATTGCTATTGTTGCCATTGTTGTTGTTGCTGGATAGGACAGAGAGAAATAAAGAGAGGAGGGGGAGACAGAGGGGGAGAGAAAGACAGACACTACAGACCTACCTGCTTCACTGCTTGTGAAGCGACCCCTCTGCAGGTGGGGAGCTGGGGGCTCAAACTGGGATCCTTACGATGGCCCTTGAGCTTCATGCCATGTATGCTTAACCCACTGCACTACCGCCTGACCCACAAATTTTATCTTTTAAATTTAGCCTATTATTATGAAATTCTCACTAACACCTCAGAAAATATGTAAATAAGGAGAGCAATTATAAGAAAAACAACAGTGCAAGCATAGTGACACGGTAAGCAACATTTGAGTTTATTGTGGTGTAAGAAGCTGTGGCCATCTATCATTTATTGGAAAGATCTTACTGGTTTATCATTTGCCTATCATTGAGATAAGTGAATGGTAACATAAAAAAGAAGCTCAACCTAATAATTATTAATATAGTAATAACAGTAAATATTTATGTAGGGACTAGTGCTGAGGTACTAGAGAATCAAAACCACTAGAAACACTTATATGTGAAATATAGAGAATTAAACATTTGAACTTGAAATTTTTTTAAAAAGTCAACCTGTCTCTAAGATCTTGTGAGAACTATGAGGGTTATTATTACAAAGGTGGAGGGTATAGGACTTTGGGGGTGGGAGTGGTATGGAACTATATCCCATTTATCTTTTAAAAAAATATTTATTTATTCCCTTTTTGTTTTATTGTTGTAGTTATTATAGTTGTCATTTTTGGGTAGGACAGAGAGAAATGGAGAGAGAAGGGGAAGACAGAGAGGGGGAGAGAAAGATAGATAACTGCAGACCTGCTTCACCCTGCAGGTGGGGAGCCAGGGGCTCGAATCGGGGCCCTTAAGCCGGTCCTTGCACTTTACCCACCAATGCCTACCCCACTGCACTACCGCCTGACTCCCACCCCTCTTATCTTATAGTCATGTAAACTACTAGTAGAAAATAATGAACAGTGAAAAATAAATAAAAACACTATAAATAAACATGTGCAGGTCCCTCTTCCCCAGGTTAATATGTAGAAATGAGGTTGCCAAGAAACATACGCATTTGCTTAACTCTACAAGTTAAAGCAGCAATTTTTATAAGAAATTGCCAAGTTATTTTCTAAAATGGCTATACCATTTACATTTCAACCAGCAATGTATAAGTTCCAACTGTTCTATATCCTTCACAGTTTTTTTTTTTTTTTCTATCAGAGCTCTGTTAAACTCTAGCTTCCAGTGGTGCTGGGAGTTATGCGACTGAACCTAAAATCTTTGGTTATTAAATTCTTTCTGCATAACCACTATGCCATCTCTATTGTATTTGTTCTTTTTTCTTTTTGCTTTGCCAGTCTAATAGATAGTGGCATCCCCTTGTGTTTTAATTTCCACTTCACTAATAATTAATTGTGTTGAACATTATTTCATGTGTTCAATTGCCATCTGTACATCCTCTTCAAGAAAATGACGAATTTACATCATATGCCCACTTTTTTTTGCCTCACTTGAAAATATTTTATTTGAACTATCGGTGTTTATGCTTTTCTGTTTGATTCCTGACTTCTAAGAATGTAACCGATGGAGGTGTTTTGAAAAAATGGGCTACAACCTAATGAACTGGCACTGTGGCTAGTATCAGAGTAAATTGTCTAAACAGTTATTGTGAGATTGGGTAAAAATTTTCTATATAAGCTAGAAATCCTGTCTACTTGTGATTTCTCTTTTGCTCCTGCCTGACTTCAATCTAGCTTCATCATATGCCCACTTGTGAATTGAGGTGTTTTTTTTTGTTTTATTATCAGTGATTTGTAAAGTCTATTTTGTATTCTGGTTACAAGTCACAAGTCAGATACATAATTTCAACCAGATTGGTTACCAGGTGGGAAGAAAAAAGGCCAGGCATCATGTGAAATGCTTGGGAAATGATAGCCATCAAACAAGTACAGTGAAACATAAGGTTGGAGAAGTAAATCTACAACATAAAACAGCTTACATTTTACTCTACAGGATATAGAAAGTCACTATAGGAACTCAAGTAGGATTTTAAGTAATAGGAAATTTCAGTTTTAAAGTGTTAACTTCATATTACTGACTGTGGTCTAGAGGTATATCAAATTTAAAGAGAGAACAAAAGAAAAGAAAATCAACTAGACCAAAGGCAGTAATAATGAAGATAGAGAGAATAAATTCAAGCAACAAAGGTGATATGGAATCAACTGACTTAATGGTGCATTCTTTGCTATATGAATCTAGATCACGAATTATAACTTAGTGTAGACAAATGTTGATAATTCTTTGCCTTTGTGAAAACTGAAACACAGTCATAATCCAGTCTTTTAATGTAGAAAACTAAGAAAGAGAGGAAAAAGGACAATGGTTTAGTTTTAGATCAACTGAATTTGCAGTGCCATTCTGATATGCATGAACTCTAGATCAAGCATCTGATACATAAGCCAAAAGTCAGGAAAGAAAAGTAAACCAATAAATCATTACATAAAAGTCAAAAAGCTATGAAGGGGCTGGGTGGTGAGCAACTAGTTAAGCTCACAAGTTACCATGTGCAAGGACCAGGGTTCAAGCCTCCTGTACCACCTGCAGGGGTAAGTTTTGCAAGTGGTTAAGCACTGCTGCAGGTATCTCTCTGGCTCTCTCACTATCTTCCCCCCTCCTTTCTCAATTTCTTTCTTTCCTATTAATTAAAAGAAAAAGAGGAAAATGGGAAAAAAATGGTAGCTGAGAGTGGTGAACTCATTATGCAGGCACTGAGCACAAGTGATAATCCTGGTGCCAAAAAAAAGAAGAGGAAAAAAAAAAAAAGCCACAGAAGCATGTCTGGAAAGACAGTATAAAATAAATGAGAGAAGGCTGCTGGGAAAAGTATAAAAAATACTTTTATTAATATAATAGAAAAAATGCCTAGGTCAGAATAGTCAAAGTCTGAAAAGACACTAGGAAAGAGATGAACTATCTGACACATAGGGAAGTCCTTTCCTAGTTGAATATAACAATGTATAATCAGTAGTTCCTCCTCTTTCAAAACAAACAAACCAACAACAAAGGAAAACAAACCCATATTTGATGAAACTAGAAGATATCTGAAACCTAAACCACAAAAACTGATTGAAAAGTTGCCTATGTTTAGATCAAACAGAGTGGAGGCGGAAAGAGCAGAAAATACACAGGGTTACAAGTGCAGACACATATGTCTCAACTGAGGAGAAAATACTAAGTCAAAGTGTAATTCCTTGTTCTCTTCAAATGGTACACAGAAAGTGGCCTACAGAGGGAGACTCTCCAAGCCAGATTTGCTTCCCAGAAGCACAGAAGTCCAAACAAACAAAACCACAAGATCTGTAAGTAGATCTTGTGCAACAAATTGGGAAATACAGCAGTTCAAATACCTCTTCCTAACACACAACCTTGAATCCTAAGAAAAATATCAGTTGACTTTGTACACAGTGCAAATATAAAAAGTTCTCCATGTCTTGGAGCATTGTTTCTCCAGAGCCCCCCCACTATGGAAAGAGAGAGAGAGGTTGGGAGTATGGATCAACCTGCCAATGCCCATGCTCAGCCGGGAAGCAATTACAGAAGCCAGACCTTCCACCTTCTGCACCCTATAGTGACGCTGGGTCCATACTCCCAGAGGGATAAGCAATAGGAAGGGGATTGGATATAGAGCTCTGGGGGTGGGCAATGTGTGGGAATGTACCCCTCTTATCCTATGGTATTGCCAACGTTTCCATTTTATAAATAAAAAAAATTTTTTAAAGTTCTCCACAAAATATTCACTAAACACAGCTCGTACTAGCTAAAAACTGAAACCAACTAAATATTCATTAGTGAAAAATGGATGTTTTAACTAAATCTAAAAATAGACTATTACAGCATCACTACAAGAAGTGAACTAGCACATACACATAACCACAATGTTAAATAAAACTCAAAAGCACTAGTAATGAGAGAGCATATGGTTATGCAAAAGACTCATATCTGAGGCTCCAAAGTACCCCACACCACCATAAGCCAGAGCTCTGAGAAGTGCTCTGGTAAAATAAATAAATAAACACAGATAAGATAAATAAAATTAAAAAATAAAAATGTTGCTAAATAAAAAGTGAACTGCAGAATGGCATAATTATGCCACTCATATAGTGTTAATGTTACTCAAAGGAATGATATGTAAGCATGTATAATAAGAGCATAAATGTAGGTAGGAATAGTAAACACCAAATTCAGAGTGACTGTAACTTATGGAAGCACAGTACATGGCAGGGCTGGTTAGATAATTCAAAATTATCTCAACATTTCATTTCTTTCATAAAATCTGAAAAAACTATATAGAAGTATGTTAGAATTTTCTATAACTAGGTATTCATTGTGTTAACCTCTATGCTTGCACCTTTGGAACACAGCTGCCACATTGTGGAGAAGTACAAACTAGTCTACCTGGAAAGAACTCAGAAAAAGGTCCACATGAAGGGAAATTAGGTACCCAGTCTAGAATCAGCATCAACTCCAAGAAAGGAGAGTGAATAAGCCTTCAAAGGACACCAACTCCTGCTTTTGAGTCTCTCAAAGTCCTAGACATTATAAACCAAACATTAAAAATGTTCCTAGAATCTCATCTTCTGATGAACTCCTCAGCATAAATAATTCATTGTTACAAAGGCATAATAAACAGAACACTCAAATGAAGACCAAATGGAAAAGAAAATATAGTTACCAGAATAAAATCTCATTTCTGTTTTTTAATTTTACAAAATGGTTAGTAGCTATGAACTTATCTCAGTTTAATAATTTACATAGTTATTTGTGGCTGAGGAGGTGGCTCAGCAGGTAGAATACAGACATATTCCTGAGGCCCAGAGGTCTGATTCCCAGCACTGTAAATACCAGAGCAGTGCTCTTATTTTTCTTCTCACCTTCTCCCTTGTAGTTAAATGTTACGCTTGTTTGTGGAGCTAGTGCCTCACCTCCCAAGTCAATTTTTTCATTCTTGTTAGTTGAGAGAGAGAGATGCCACAGCATTGGTAGTTCCCGAAGTAATGACACCAGTGGCTCAAAGCGGAACAACATACATGGCAGGCATGCACTGCCTGGATGAGCTATTCCCCCACCCTTAAATAAATCTTAAAAACAAACAAACAAAAACAGTTTATACAACTTCTTACCTCTAAACTTCCAGAATGCGCTGCCCAATGTAAAGGGCTAAATTTATGTAGAGCATCAACTTCATTAATGCTTTTGCCACGTTCTGCTATTTCTGAAAGCTGCCTGACATCTCCAGCTCGTACTGCATCATGTATGCTACCAAAATGCAACTTCTTCCTGGCACCTATTTAAAAAAAAATCAAAATACTGGGGCCTGGCGGTAGTTCAGCAGAAGGACCCGCGCAAGGATCCCAGTTCCAGCCCCCAGCTCCCCACCTGCGGGGGCGGAGGGATCCCTTCACAAACGGGGAAGCAGGTATGCAAGTGTCCTCCTCTCCTCTCGTTGTCTTCCCCTCTCCTCTCAATTTCTCTCTGTCCTATCCAACAGCAGCAGCAATTACAACAATAACAACAACAATGCGCCTACAAAACGGGAAAAATGGCTTCCAGAAGCAGTGAATTCGTAGTGCAGGCACAGAGCCCCAGCGATAACCCTGGAGCGTTAAAAAAAAAAAAAAAAATCAGTGCTTAAAGCAGGTAACACAATTTTTCTTTAAATTTATTTTAAAGATATTTCCTTTTGTTGCCCTTGTTTTATTGTTGTAGTGATTGTTGTTGTTGTTGATGCCGTTGTTGTTGGATAGGACAGAGACAAATGGAGAGTGGAGGGGAAGACAGAGAGGGGGAGAACGACACTTGCAGACCTGCTTCACCGCATGTGAAGCTACTCCCCTGCAGGTGGGGAGCCCGGGGCTCGAACCAGGATCTTTAAGCCGGTCCTTGTGCTTTGCGCCACTTGCGCTTAACCCGCTGCACTACCGCCCGATTCCCCAACACAATTTTTCTTAAAAAGGAAGTACTACTAAAATAATAAAGAAATGATTCAACAGAGAAAAAAAAGTACTTTGGCTTTCCAATTAGTTATTGTAAAACTAATTGGCTTTCTAATTAGTTAACTGATTGGGGGTCGGGCGGTAGCACACCGGGTTAAGCGCACAGAACACAAAGTGCAAGGACCGGCTCCAAGTTCTCAGTCTGATCCCTGGCTCTCCACCTGCAGGGGCGGAGGGCAAGCAGTGAAGCAGGCCTGCAGGTGTCTTTCTTTCCCCCTCTCTATCTTCCCCTTCCCTCCTAATTTTTCTCCATCCTATCCTACTTATAAAAAAATGGAAAAAATGGCTTCCAGGAGCAGTGGATTCATAGTGCAGGCACTGGGCCCCAAAGATAACCCTGGAGGCAAAAAAAATAAATAAAAATAATTGTCAATATCATAATCCATGTTAAAAGTACAGAGCTTAACCGATCTGGAAATAAGATGTTAAACAAAACAAAAAAATCAACTTTTCCTGGATCCATCAGAGAATTGAGGTCATGGGGCAAACTGCCACCTTGGATCTGGAGAATTAAGTAAATACAGAAAAATGGAGTAAAATTCAGTTTATCTAAATCAGAAGCTATTGGAACCATAAATAGGTAAATGCATTAAGGTGGTGTTTTGGGCAAACTGTTGGGGAATTGAGTATTACTAGCCCAAGAAAAACTCCATGGGGCCAAGTAAGAACCTGAGATTTTACCCACATTTTCATAGATTTTACCTTCAGAAATCCTATCAGAATATCTTGTGAAAATTCTAGATGCCATAGTTCTGGCAGGGGGAGGAAAGAAATCCAATTTGAAATATGACTTGTGTATTCCCTATAATATTTACTCTCCAGGAAAAAGACTTTACCACGTTTGGCACCATGCCAGAGTACTGAATTTACTAGCTTGAGGTCCTGTGTTCTGTCCCTAGCATTGCATATGCCAGAGTGATACTCAGGTTCAATTGTCTTCCCTATCAATAATAAAGACTTTACCACAGCCGTATTCCACATAGGCACATGTTTTTGTTTTTGCCTCCAGGGTTATCACTGGGCTTTGTGCCTGCACTACAAATCCACTGCTCCTAGAGTGGAAAGAAAGCAGACATATGGGGCTGGGTGGTGGCACACCTGGTTGAGCGCACAGTTACAACATATACCTGCATGGGCAAAGCTGCAAGTGGTGAAGCAGTGTTGCACGTGACTCTCTCCCTATCACCCCATTCCCTCTCAATTTCTGTCTCTATCCAATAAATAAAAGATAATACACATATATATATAATGTGTATATATATATATTTGTTGTTTACCAGAGCACTGCTCAGCTGATTTATGGCGGTATGAGGGATTGAACCTGGGACTTTGGAGCCTCAGGCATGAGAGTCTCTTGGCATAACCATTATGCTATCTACCCCTGCTCCTATTTTTATTGAGGGATTTCATTTTCATTTTCTTTCTTTTATTTATTCTCTTTTGTTGCCTTAGTTGTCTTTTCATTTTTTTTTTCTTATTGTTACCAGGATTATCTCTGGGGCTCGGTGCCAGCACTACGAATCCACCATTCCTGGTGGCCATTTCCCTCTTTACTTTTAATAACTTTTTTATTATTTATTTCCTTTTGTTGCCCTTGTCTTATTGTTGTAGTTATTATTGATGTTGTTGTTGCATAGCACAAAGAGAAATGGAGGGGGGGGGAGACAGAGAGGGGGAGAGAAAGATAAGACACCTGTAGACCTCCTTCACCACTTGTGAAGCAAATCCTCTGCGGGTGGGGAGCCGGGGCTCTAACCGGAATCCTTTACGCCAGTCGTTGAGCTTTGCCCCACGTGGGATTAACCCGCTGAGCTAGCACCTGACTCCCAATATATATATATATATATATATATATATATATATATATATATATATATTTTTTTTTTTTTAAACCAGAGCACTGTTCAGCTCTGGTTTATGGTGGTGAGGGGGATTGAACCTGGGGCTTTGGAGCCTTAGGCATAAGAGTCTCTTTGCATAACCATTATACTATCTAACCCCCACTTTCCTTTTATTTCTTTCCTAATTTTTATTAGATAGGATAGAGAGAAATTGAGAGAGGATAGGGAGACAGAAAGAGGGAGAGATAGACCCCTGCAGACTTGCTTTACTGCTGTGAAGTGAACCCTGTGTCGGTGGGGAGCCGGGGCTGAAATCCTGTTCCTTCCTTGCCTTTCTTTGGTAATGTGCGCTTAACTGGGTGCACCACTGCCCCACCCCCAAATGCCACTTTTTTTTTGCCTCGGGGGGTTATCACTGGGGCTCTGTGCACTATGAATCACTGCTCCTGGAGACTATTTTTTCCTTTTGTTGTTGTTGCTTTTGTTGGGTAGGACAAAGAGAAATGGAGAGAAGAGGGGAAGACAGGGAGAGATAGACACCTGCAGACCTGCTTCACAGCTTGTGAAGTGACCCCCTGCAGGTGGGAGGCTCGCACCACGATCCTTGCCTGGGTCCAATGCCACTGCCTGGCCACCTTCAAAACCACATAAAAAAAAAAAACAACTTTATTTATTCCGTTTTGTTGCCCTTGCTGTTTTATTTGTTGTAGTCATTATTGATGTAGTTGTTGTTGGATAGGCCAGAGAGAAATGGAGAGAGGAGGGGAAGACAGAGGGGGGAGAGAAAGACACCTGCAGACCTGCTTCACCCCCTGTGAAGCGACTCTCTGCAGGTGGGGAGCCGGGGGTTCGAACCGGGATCCTTACACCGGTCCTTGCGCTTTGCGCTGCGTGAGCTCACCCGCTGCGCTACCGCCCAGCTCCCCAAAACCACATTTTTAATGAGCGTGAAAGAAATCGGCCAAGAAAGGGGAAGAGTCAACCGAGTGTTTTTCTAAGCAGATAAATCTAATACCCCTTCCACGAGGTCAAATGCTGATGAGAAACCCAGTCAGAATCAAAAAGGATGCCTAGAACTTGACAAGAGTTGACATCAATCTGGGCTTGAAGTGGCTAGGGGTGTGGATTGACCTGTCAAAGCCGGTGTCCAGCGGAGAAGCAATTACAGAAGCCAGAACCCCCACCTTTTGCTCCCCATAAAGATCTTTGGCCCACACCCACAGAGGGATAAAGAACAGGGAAGCTTCCAATGGAGGGGACGGGATACGGAACTCTGGTGGTGCGAATAGTGTGGAATTGTCCTCTCTTATCCCACAAATCTGCAATCATTCTTAAATCACTAATAAAAAATAAATCTGGGCCTTCAGTGTCAGGGTCAGTGTAGCCGCGAATAAAGGGAGGCAAACTCGGGATGCAGCTGAAATTCGGGGGAATGAGTAAGGACAATGCAGGGAGTGGGCAAGGGGCGGCCTAAGGGCTGGAGGCATGCGGGGGGCGCTCCCGGAGCAGGCTGACTCACAGGGGGTCTCGGTCTCCCCTGCGCACCCGGTGGGCCCGGCCTCGGCCACCCCGGGCGTCATGCTCGGCATGGCGCGGCTGCTCGCGCGGAGGGTGCGGAGTGAGTCCGGGCCCCGGCTGCCGCGGTCTTCGCTGCCGGTCGCCCGCGGGTCCCCGCTGCGGCCGTGTCCTTCGGCGTCGCCAGGCCTGGCGCCGCGGTCCTCCCCGGGGGTCTCCCAGAAGCTCCCGCGGCCCGCGGCCGCGTCCTCACTCTCAGGCTCCCAGGAGCGGCCGAGGCGGCGTCCCGCGTCCTCGTAGCCGCTCGCCCCGGAGGAGTCGCTGCCCGCGTAGCCCCGGTCCTCGCTCACTGCCTCCCAGGAATCGCTAAGGCTAAGGCCGCCATCCAGGCTCCCAGGCTCCTCCCAAGAGTGGCGAAGGGGGCTGTCGTCGTGGCCGCTCTCCTGCGAGGCCTCGCTGGAGCGGGGGCCGAGGTCCTCATTCACTGTCTCCCGAGAGCGTCGCTGACCAGGGCCGCCACCGCCCCTCAGTCCCTCTCTGGAATCACTGCGGCGGCAGCCGGGGCCCTCGCTGACCCTCCTGGAGTCCCGTCGCGAGGAGGCCCCTTCTTCAGCGTCTGGGCCCAGAGTCGCCCCACGGCTGCGCTGGCAGCCTTCCCGGGTGCGTCCCCCCCTGGGCAGCACCTGGCAGTCCTGGCCTTCGCCAACTCTCCACCGACCCGACCGCAGCAGCCGCTTATCCTCCAGGCGCGGCGGCTGCAGCGGCGGCCGCCGTCCTCGGTCGCTCCTCCCGGCCAGTTGCCCTGGCGGTGGTCGCCAGCAGCTGGGCCCCTAAGCAGCGGATCACTTTCTAGCTAACCCACCAGCGACCGCCACCCCGAGAGTTGGCGGCACTGTCGCCTAGGAAACGAAAGCACTTCCGGCGTGCTGTGGTCACGTCCTAGTCCTTCAGTCGTCATTTCCGGTTTTGTTCACCCCCCCCCCCCTTCCGGTCTAGGCCTGTGCGGGAGTCCAAGCTTGGTGTGAACGGGGTGTAGGCGGGTTCGGCCCTGACTCACGTTCAGCCAGGCTGGATCCGGTCTCCGGCACGGTCTGGCGTCGATCCTGTCCTCTAGGTCTCGGCGACGCAGGCCCCGGGACAGCCGTCTGCGTAGGTGACTTGTGGCGCTGCCCGGGTGGGGCCTTTCGTCCTTGGAAAGCCTGGTGCAGTCTGTCGGGGGCCGCCGCATCGTCGGAGAAAAGCTTTCCCTGGTCTATTCACGGGTGTGGGAACGACCGAGTGGAGCAGTTAGCGGCCACCGCTGTCGTTACTGAATGCTCACTAGCCAGGCCTTTTGATAACCGCTGGGTACTTAGCTCTCACAGTAATCTGGTAAGGTAGGTGTTCTCCGTGTTTTACAGGCGAAGGGATTCAAGGTGTCAGGCATTTGCTGATAATAAGCGTCAGGTAAGTTATAGAGCCAGTCTGCAGGCTCAGGTCACGAGTCAGAAGACGGTTCCAGGTCTCTTGACTGCAAGACTGCGGTGCCTTTCTTTCATTGTATGTTTACGTATTTTATTTCCTTTTAAAAATATTTTATTTAATAATAAAAAAAAAAAGATTGGAGAAGAGGAAGAACCAGACATCAGTGGTCTGGGAGGCGGTGCAGTAGATAAGGCATTGGGCTTGCATGAAGTCTTGAGTTCTATCCCAGGCAGCACATGTACCAGAGTGCTGTCTGTTTTTTTTCCTCTCCTATCTTTCTCATCAATCAATAAATAATCTTAAAAAACAAACAACAAAAAAAAAACCCAGACAGCACTCTGGTACATGTGTTGCCGAGGATTGAACTCTGGACCTCATGCTTGAAAGTCTAATGCTTTATCCACTGTACCATCTCTGAGACCACCTTATTTTATTTTTTTATTATTGTTTTTACCACAGTTCTCGGTTCTGGCTTATGGTGGTGCGGGGGATTGAACCTGGGACTTAGGGGCCTCAGGCATAAGTCCTTTTGCATGACTTATGATATCGCCTCCATCCTTATTTTACTTATTTACTTTGATTGGACAGAGAGAAATTGAGAGGGTAGAGTGGGTGAGAAAAAGGGCGAAAGACGTTCCCCCTGTTGGTGGGGACCAAGGGCCTCAACCAGGTGTGCCACTGCTGGGTCCCTTTATGTTAACTTTGAACTGGTTGGCCCAGATGTTTTCCTCCAATCCTGTTCCTGTAAAAAACTTCTCCTTTCATTGTTTATTGAAAATATAGGGGGTAAGTTTTATACTATCAGTTGAGGATACAGAAAATAGAGTTCTCTGCCCATTGACAACATTACTGACCTTGACTCCCTGTTGTGTGTGTTATAGTCTTATTACTTGCCACAGTTGTCTTATTCCTCCAGGAAGACTAGAGCCATGGACACTGTTTTCTGATTCTATGTTTGTAGAAGCTTCCCATCCCCAGCTGCAGGTGTATTTCTCAGTTTTATTTTCTGGATACATTTCAGAAATTCCCTTGAACCTAACTTTCATCTCGAGTTTAGGCAAACTGCTTTTATTTAAACGTCCATAACCATTTGTAATACTAATAATAACTACCATTTGTTGAGCTCATCTGATGAGTGTGACACTGTAATAATGTTCTTTTTTATTAGTTGTATTATTATTATTTTATTATGTTTTGTTTATTGCCACCAGGGTGAGGACTGGGCTTGATGCCTGATGTCAATGTTTTATCCATTGCACTCAAAGGCCATTTTTCTGTTTTTTTCTCTCTTTTTTAAAAAATTTTTATTTGCTAGGACACAGAAGTTGAGAAGGGAGAGGGAGAGAGACACACACACACATGTAAACCTGCTTCACCACTCGTGAAGTTTCCCCCTTACAGGTCCCCAGCAGAGACCCAAACCAGGGTCTTTGCGCTTGGTAATGTGTGCATGTAATGGATGCCCCACTGCCTGCCCCCTTATTTATTTTTATCTTTTACCAGAGCAAAATGGTGGTGCTGGGGATTGAACCTGAGACCTCAAAGCTTCAGGCATGAAAGTTTTTTTTTTTGCATAACCATTGTGCTATCTCCCCAGCCCATACTTATTTTTTTTTTGCCACTAGGGTTGTCACTGGGACTTCATACCTGCACGATTTTATAGCTCCCCCAGCACACCTGCATGGCCCTCCCATGTGATGGCCAGGGGTTCAAACCCATGTCATCACACATGGTAAAGTATGCTCTCTATTGGGTGAGGTATCTCTTGACTCCTTGTTACCTTAAAATGTAGTCTACCCAGGATAGGTCTGTTTGTTTGTTTGTCTATTTATTAATAGAGATAGTGAAAAGAGACCACAGCACCAAAGCTTCTTTCAACAAGCTGGAGGCTGGTCTCAAACCTGAGTAGTGAACCCGGCAAAACAATGCACTATCCAAGTAAGCCATCTCACCATAGAGTATAACTTTATTTTTTAATATTTTATTTATCCTAGAGATACAGGGAGAGAGACCTGGTCTCGCTCATAGTGGTACTGGGAACTGAATCTGACACCTCCTAGTCTCAGCTGTGAAAGCCTTTTGTAGAACCATTATGCTTTCTCCCCTGTCCATAGAAACCCCCACCCCTTTTAAGATAGAGAAATAGAGTACAAAGGTTAATTGCCTGATAGAAGGCTAGGGAGTATCTCAATTTAGTTTCCAGCCTAGATCTTTAAATATGCTTACTTCTCCCAAATCTCTGAATTTTCAGTCTTTATTTGACTACATATCACATTGTATTATATACTTCATCTATTTTACAGTCTGTCCTCACCTCTTCCCTGCACCCCCCACTCTCAAGTCAACAGATTCTTTGAGCAGAGACTATTCATCTTAAAGAAATGTGTGTGGGTAAGTGGATTGGTCGATCAGGTAAGTGGCCAGTCTGGTTGATGAAATGATAGATTGAAAATGGTTTTCTGGATTTTATTTTCTCTAAATCAATTTATTGGAGAATATTGTGATTTACAAGATAATTGTCACATGGTAAAAGTAGTTTTTTATAGTTGAAAGGGATTTGGGAATTCATGTCAACCTTTTTAGAAAAATGCCAGGGGCTGGGCAATAGCACAACGGGTTAAGTGCACATGGCACAAAGCACAAGGACCGGCTTAAGGATCCCGGTTCCAGCCTCCGGCTCCCCACCTGCAGGGGGTCGCTTCACAAGCATTGTAGTAGGTCTGCAGGTGTCTATCTTTTTCTCCCCCTTCTCTGTCATCCCCTCCTCTCTTGATTTCTCTCTGTTCTATCCAACAACAACAGCTTTAACAACAATAACAACCACAACAAGGGGGCAACAAAATGGGAAAAATAACCTCTAGGAGCAGTGGATTCCCTGGAGGAAAAAAATAAAACAAAAAACAAACACCAACATTTTTAGAAGTAAGGCAGCTTGTCTGAACAGATATGTATGGAGTTAGTAATGAGGGCCAATTTCTATACTAAATGATTTGCAAATCATTCCAAACTTAATCTTTATTGTTATTTTTATTTTTACAGTTGAAGAAAAAGCTCAGATATGACCAAGATCAGGTGGTAATTGGACATACTCTGACTAACTGCAGAGTAATACAATGTTTATAACTATTTACATAGTAATGGTAAAGGTTCTGTTTTCACTATGCTGTATGACATGCATATGCTTCCTGAGTGGGTAAGACGACATATGACAGATTCTAACAGGGAGATATATGTGCCAGAAAAGTTCAGAAAAGGAACAGGTAGGAAAGGAGGGGTACAAGTAAAATTTCCAGAAAGAAATTTTTTTTTTTTTGGTTTATTTTAGCCTTAGGCACGGGTCTTTATTCACTTGGACACTGACCAGAAAGAAAATTTAAAATAAAAGCAGAAATTAATAAAAGAGGAAATTGGCAGTAATAGTAGCTGGTATTTGAAAGGAACAGTCTGAATAAGAAAACTATTGGGGGGTGTGTGTGTGTGTGGAATAGACACCACAAATAAAGGAATATTGAAAATCAAAAGTGAATCAGTACAAATTAAAAAAAAAATTAACTTTGGTAATTATATAGGAAAATACGTATTTCAGAGTTTAAATCAAATTAGAAACCCTAATAAGCTAAAAATAAAAATAAGCTAATAAATAAAAAAAATAAAATAAACCCAGTAATCATGTAAGGATATCCTATTTTACTCTGACAACAAAGACTTAAGATGACAAAGTATCAATACTACATATGGAATTTAGATTTCCTGGAAGCTAGATTTCTTTTTTTTTTTTTTTTAACCAGAGCACTGTTCAACTTTGGCCTATGGTGGTTTGGGGGATTGAACCTGGGATTTTGGAGCCTCAAGCATGAGAGTTTTTATATAACATTATGCTGTCTCCCCACCGTAACTGACTTTTAAATGTAAAGAAAATTTTGATTCACATTAGTAACAACAGTGAAATAGTCTTGGGATGTTCAAATAAAAGAAAAGCCAACAAACTGCTTTTAAGGGTGTTAAAGTATATCTGAGTAAATGAGAATATATGCTATGTTGCTGTACTACTCAGGCTCAGTATCTTGGGAAAAAAAGGTGTCTTCAGATTATAATTTTATTGCATTTCAAGTTATCCTAATGTAATTTCTAGTGAAAATTGGCAAGATACTTTTTAAAACATCTGGAACGTGAATGTGTAAGATAACAAATGTGGGGAGTCA
This sequence comes from Erinaceus europaeus, assembly GCF_950295315.1. Taxonomy (NCBI): domain Eukaryota; kingdom Metazoa; phylum Chordata; class Mammalia; order Eulipotyphla; family Erinaceidae; genus Erinaceus; species Erinaceus europaeus. Next base: position 58,706,117 of record NC_080178.1, on the reverse strand, counting down.
GGCGGTAGCTCCGGCTCCCCACCTGCAGGGGAGTTGCTTTACAGGTGGGGAAGCAGGTCTGCAGGTGTCTATCTTTCTCTCCCCCTCTCTGTCTTCCCCTCCTCTCTCCATTTCTCTCTGTCCTATCTAACAATGACGACAACAATAACAACAATAAAATAAAATCAAGGCCAAAATAAATAAATATACACAAATTTTTAAAAAGCAAATGTTTTTGAAGAAAGAATGAGGATTTACCCAAATACTTAACAGAATTACAAAGCTCTAGAGTATTTAGAACAAGTTGGCATTGGAACAGAACTGGATAATTAGATTGGTGGAACTAGTTAGAATCCAGAAGTAGCCTGTAAATGTGGCATTTCAAATAGATGAAAATTACTAACTTCAGAATTTTCATTAAAAAAAATCAGAAGACTAAAGATATTAGTAAAGTGCTAAAAATACAGACAGATGTCTTTTTTAATTTATTTTTTATTTAAGAAAGGATAAATTAACAAAACCATAGGGTAGGAGGGGTACAACTCCACACAATTCCCACCACCCAATCTCCATATCCCACCCCCTCCCCTGATAGCTTTCCCATTCTCTATCCCTCTGGGAGCATGGACCCAGGGTCTTTGTGGGTTGCAGAAGGTGGGAGATCTGGCTTCTGTAATTGCTTCCCCGCTGAACATGGGCGTTGACTGGTCGATCCATACTCTCAGTCTGCCTCTCTCTTTCCCTAGTAGGGTGGGTCTCTGGGGAAGCGGAGCTCCAGGGCACATTGGTGGGATCTTCAGTCCAGGGAAGCCTGGCCGGCATCCTGATGGCATCTGGAACCTGGTGGCTGAAAAGAGAGTTAATATATAAAGCCAAACAAATTGTTGAAAGATGTCCTTTTAAAAAATTTATTTACTTACCAGAGCATTGCTCATTTCTAATTTATGAACTGCATCTGGCATTTGATAAGTCTTAAGAAGCCCTTCTTAACTAAGCAAGACAAGCCCCAAATTCACAGTGAAGGAAAAAAAATGTGATACATAAATATTTGACAGTTACAGGATATGATGCAATAAAGATGAGACCAAAGATAGACTTAATTTTTTATCATCTCAAAAATTTAAGTCAGTGAGAAAGAGAAACCCATGGGAAAAAAAGCAAAAATGTTGAAAATAAAAGTAAGTCAAAATTAAGGACGCTATTAGCAAGATATGGCTGATTGCACATCATGGGGTAATGAGTGTTAGAAGGAGTTGGGTCAAGGTGCACTCTAAAATGCCTTGCTGGTTAAAGATATATTTTTTTAAATATTTATTTATTCCCTTTTGTTGCCCCTGTTGTTTTTGGTTAAAGATTTTATTTATTTATTAATAAGAAAGATAGGAGAGAGAAAGAACCAGACATCCTCTGGCACATGTGCTGCCAGGGATCGAACTCAGGACCTCATGCTTGAGAGTCCAAAGCTTTATCACTGTGCCACCTTCCGGACCACAGTTAAAGATTTTTTAATATGACCAAGTAAGGACAATTTCATTACCTATTTAAAAAAAAAAAGAAAGAAAAGAAAATATATATATATATATTCCCCTTGCGCCAGCTTTTATTGTGTTGTAAAATCTTCAGAGAAACTTGCTCAAATGTTTGTAGTAGGATGGTCATTTCAGCATTTCATAAATTATTAGGAACTTGAATAGTAAAAGAATGGCTAAGTAAATTATGCTGCACTTAAAATTAAAATACACAGTGGTAGAAATGCAAAATCTGAATATAATCAGATGTAAGGAGTGGTATGACACAGTGTCAGAAAAAAAGGCAAAATGATATATATCTCACCAGTTTCTCCTTTTTCCATTAAATTTCTAAGTTACTTTTTTATTAAACTATATTTTTAGTTATTATCTGATAGAAGTGGAGAGAAATGGAGAGGGGAGGAGTAGGTAGAGAGGGAAAAAGAGACAGCCACCTGTAGCCCTCTTTCACTTAATGAAGCTTCCCCCTCAGGTGGGGACCAGGGGCTTGAACCTGGGTCCTTGCATGCTGTAATGTGCAAATGTAATGTGCTGTGATGTGTAAAGTGCACTTAACCAGGTATGCCACCACCTGACACCCCCTCCCCCTTTTTGTGGTTGTTTTTACAGGGTTTTTATTTTGTTTTCTACTACAGCGCTGCTCAGCTTGGCTTTTAGTGGTACTGGGGAGTGAACCTAGAACACTCTAAGCATGAAAGCCTGCTGTAGACACCACTATACTAAGCCGCAGTATATTCCCTTTTGTTGTCCTTGTTGTTTTATTGTTGTAGTTATTGTTGTTACTGATGTCATTGTTGGATAGGACAGAGGGAAATGGAGAAAAGAGGGAAGACAGAGAAGGGGAAAGACAGATACCTGCAGACCTGCTTCACCGCCTGTGAAGCGACTCCCCTGCAGGTGGAGAACTGGGGGCTCGAAACGGAATCCTTATGCTGGTCCTTGCGCTTTGCGCCACGTGTGCTTAACCCACTGCGTTACCGCTGGACTCCAGAGCCTACTTGTTTCTTGTTAAGATTTATTAATTTAGAGTTAGGTTGCTAGCTCAGTAGTGGTGAGCTGTTACTACAAACCAGAAACTCCAGATTCAGTCTCCAGCACTACATAGGCCAAAACTGAACAGTGTTGTGTTCTCTATTTTCCTTGCCTTTTATAAATTAAACCTTTTTTTTTTTTTAAAGTGATTTCATAAGAAAGATTTGGAAGACCAGAATACTGCTCACCTGGGGCTTTGTGCTTGTGAATGATGCTTTTTTCTGCTGCCCCACCTTCCTTGATTACTTTGTAAAGTAGTTTTTTTTTTCCCCCTCTAAAATTTGAAAAGGATGTCTGTCATGTTATCTTGTGGCTACATAGTAGAATAAAACAAAGGATATGAAAAGCTATTTTCTATGCTTGGCCTGTTGATTGGTTATGTATTTTTAAAACTTTCAAATTTAAAATCACAGAGATAAAAGAGAACTTGCACTGACACATCAAACAAAAGAAGATGCTTTTAAGATTTAGAGGCTAAGGAAGCCACACTGGTCTTATTGAATCATTGATCGATCACACTTTAGAAAGCAGTTTTATTGATAATAGTCAATATATGAAAATTAGATTGCACAGGATTTCAAGATAAACACACTGAAGTAGGATCAGCATTTCAGAGAACCTAGATCCTTTGTAAGGAGGAGTTGAATAGTTCCAATGAATATAAAAGCCATAAATATATAAATGACTGTCCATCTCCACCTCAGTTTTTTCGAAGTAGACTAACATCATTCTGGCCCTCTTTTTGTCCATAAATCAACTCTTTGGGAGTCAGGTGGTAGTGCAGTGGGTTAAGCGCACATGGCGCAAAGCTCAAGAACCGGCGTAAGGATTCCGGTTCAAGCCCCCAGCTCTCCACCTGCAGGGGAGTCCCTTCACAGGCGGTGAAGCAGGTCTGCAGGTGTCTTTCTCTCCTCCTCTCTGTCTTCCCCTCCTCTCTCCATTTCTCTTTGTCCTATCTAACAATGATGACATCGAAGACATCAATAACAACAACAATAATAACTACAACAACAATGAAAAACAAGGGCAACAAAAGGGAAAATAAATATAAAAAATTTTTAAACATCAACTCTATACCTACTTCTACAGAAGGAAGCAGAACTCAAAACCAAAAATTGGATTAAGTGGGTTTTGCTAACCTTTACTTCTTCCTGCCTATGTAACTTTCACTTTCCAGACACTTTTACCCCTTTTTGTGCAAAACTAAATCCTTAGTAGGGAAACCCACAATTATCTTTTTTAACTACCCACCCTCTTATTTGTGCCCAATAAGCCAAGTGCCCACTATTGAGGGAGTTTTAAAAGAAAACTGCCCACTCCTATAGTGAGGCCAGGCCTTGGGCCAGGGAGACAGGATAATAGTTAAGCTAAAAATACTTTAATACCTGAGGCTTCAAAGTCTTAGATTCAGTCTCCTTATATACCAGAGCTGAGCAGTGCTCTGATTTAAAAAAAAAGTTAAGATACAAGCATCCTAATCTTGGGTTTTTACCTAATTGACCTCCTTTATTTAATTTTTTTTTCTTATTATTGGATAGATACAGAAGAGGGAAACAGACAGCTGCAGCCCTGCTTCACTGTTCACGAAGCTTTCCCCCTGCAGAAGGAGACCAGGGGCTTGAACCTGAATCCTTGTGCTCTGTAATGTGTGTGTTTAATCAGGTGTGCCACTGCCTGGACCCTCATTTACCTCCTTTATAGTCAAGTTTTCACTGACATTAGATGCTCCCTTGTACTGTACTGAATATTTTATGTAACTCGTTGTTACTAGGCACTAAAACTAAAGGAAGGGAACTAGTAATTCTTAGATTAAGCTGCTAGATGATAATTGAAATTTCGTGCATGTGTCTTTATGGGTTTTCTGTATTTTATTATGGTATAAGATGTACAACACAGATTGGTCATCTTCACATTTATAAGGTATACAGTAAAATCTATATTTTTAAAATTAATTTTGGTTAGAAGCAGAGAAATGGAAAGAAAAGAGGGAGATAGACACCTTGCAGCTATGCTTCACCTCTTATGAAGCTTCTCCCCTGCAGGTGGAGATTGGCAGCTTGAACCCAGGTTCTTGTGCATAATGTGTGCTCACCCAGGTGTGCTACTGCCTGGTCCCCAATCTATTTTTTTTTAATACTTTATTTTTTGCCTCCAGGGCTATTGCTGGGTCTTGGTGCCTGCATTATGAATCCACTGCTCTTGGTGGTTGTTGTTGATGGATAGGACAGAGAGAAATTGAGAGAAGGGAAGACGGGGAGAGAAAGAAACCCTAAGACCTGCTTCACCGCTCTTGAAGCAACCCCCCTGCAGGTACTCTCAATTTTGTAGCTCTGAAACTTGTCTGTCCGTCAGCTCTGTACCTTCAACCTATCTCTCTCTTTTTTTAAGTTCCTCTTTTTATTATCATTATTTATTGGATAGAGACAGCCAGAAATCAAGAGGGAAAGGAGATTTAGAGAGGAAGAGCAACAGAGACACCTGCAGCACTGCTTTACCTCTTGTAAAGCTTTCCCCCTTGCAGGTGGGGACTGGGACCTTGAACCTGGGTCCTTAGGCACTGTAATGTGTGCTCAACCAGATGTACCACCATCTGGCCCCTCAACCTATCTCTTCAATTAACTTTTTTTTTTTTTTTTGCCACTAGTGTTATTGTTGGCATTCCAGTATCCACATGACAAATCCTCATCTCCTAGAAACCACCCCCCCCCCCTTTTTATTCTTTTGACATAAACCAGAAATGCTCCACCAGTTGGTAAGCCCTCCCTGCTACATGGTGGATTATGGGGACTTAAACCTATGTCTGCATATTGTAATGTGTGCACTTCATTGACTGTCCCAAGGCCTGGCCCCTACAGTGAACTGGAATTTTCTCATTCTAATTACAGTTAAAATTCTTAAGTTATTTTGTCAATACCCATTACAAATGACATTAGAACCCATACTGATGTAACCTTCAGTAGTAGTAGTTAGGATTTGAGGAGCTACTGTCTTTTGAAATTTATTACCCATAATTGTTTTTCCAGTTTCACTTCAATAGTGTTACTTTCTCACCAACTGTTAGTCTTTAAATATTTGCTCCCCAGGAACCTATTCTATCTTTACTACCTTGCTGCATCTTTACCGCTATAGGCTGACTTGACCACCACCCCTCTCCACCCAACTGAGAGACAGGAAGAAAGAGAGTACATGTGAGCCTAACACCTGAAGCTTCTAGTGAGGTGGGTGTTAGAAATATGAGACAAGTAGAGTCAGGTGTGTAGACAAAGGAAAGTTTAAATGTATGTGTGTGTGTGTGTGGGGGGGGGTGGGAGGGAAAGGAGGGAGAATCCCTACCAGGGGAGCTTATGAAGCCCTGGTCTGGGAAGCGGGAGAGCCGTATATAGGGTCTTGGCTCAGGGCTATTTTAAGTGGCATGAGAAGGCCTGGTAGTCTTAGACTTATTGATGTTTGCAGGGATGTTTCCGGTTGCCCTTGGGTGTGTCCCAAGCAAGGAACAAGATAAGTTTTTCCTGTATGGGTGAGGAGTCTGTTCCCAGCATGTCCCCTTTAGTCCATTTCAGCGAGATAGGTTCTTTCTGTGAGGGTAGGGGTCAGGCCTCAGTATATTTCCTTCAATTGGGGTGGGTTGTAACTTGGGTCAAATGCATAATAAAGCAAAGGTTCTATCCAAGTGCCCTTGCCTTCTCTATACATATGTAAGTTTGACTGTCACCTGTTGTCATATATTAATCATTTCTTTTTTTTTTTTTTTTTTAGGTTTTTCTTTGATGGTTTATGGTGGTGCCTGGTATTGAACTTGGGACCTCAGAATGTTTTTTTTTTTTTTTGATAGCTACTATGCTATCTTCCTCACCCATCCCTTTATTTCGTAGGAAAGAGAGAAATTGAGAGGGCATGGAGATAGAAGGGAGAGAAAGATATATACCTGTAGACCTGCTTCACTGTTCATGAAACGTTACCCCTGCAGGTGAAGACTGGGGGCTTGAACCTATATCCTTGCTCTTGGTAATATGTGCATTTAACTGGGTGCTCCATCACCCAGCCCCCAATTTTTTTTCTTTTAAGATTTATTATGAGAGCAAGCAGAGAACTAGAGCATCATTCCAGCACATGTATTTTGAAGTCCAAACTCTAGCCACCATGCCACCCTCCAGGCCACAGTTTATTTTAAATACTTATTTGTGAGAGACTAGAGTACTAAGATCAGCTCTGTTTTATGGTGATGCTGGAGACTGAACCTGGGACCTCAGCCTCAGACATGAAAATGTTTTGCATAACCATAACATCTCTCAAACCCTGTTTTTATTTTTTTCTCCAGGGTTATCGCTGGGGCTCGGTGCTTGCACTATGAATACACTGCTCCTGGGAAGGCATTCCCCCCCCCCACCCCTGTGAATCCACTGCTCCTGGGAGGGCATCCCCCCATTTTTGTTGCTCTTATTGTTATTGCTGTTGTTGCATAAGACAAAGAGAAATCGAGGGAGGAGGGGAGACAGAAAGACACACCTGCAGACCTGCTTCACCACTTATGAAGCGACCCCCCTGCAGGTGGAGCTGGGGGCTCAAACTGGAGTCCTTACGCCGGTCCTTGCCATGTGCACTTAACCCGCTGCACTACTGCCTGTCCCCCCCAGCCCCCCCAACCCTGTTTTTAAAAAGATTGAGACAGACTGAAGAGAAATAAACCACAGCACCCTGACTTCCTCCACTGCAGTAGGGGCCAGACTCAAATCCAGATCACGCACATGGCAAAGGAGCCCATTGTCCACATGAACTAGTTTGATATCCCTTAATCTTTTATTATTTAAGATAAGAGAATCAGAGCATCATTCTGGTATGCATGCTGTGCTTGCTTCGGCAGCACATACACTAAAATTGGAACGATACAGAGATTAGCATTCTGGTATACATGCTGTCAAGGGTCAGTTTCAGCTCCCCATGCTTGCAAGTCAGCATTCTACCTGTGTACCTTCCAGGTTGCTTGACATTGTGCAAAAGCTCTGACTGGTCTTCCCCAGCAAAATTACAACAAAAATATTCTTAGACCGACTTGTTTGCTAATTCTCTAGGGTTTACTGTTCCTTTAAGTATACACTGTTACACAAACAGCTTTTCTCACTGAGTTAAGCCCATTCTCTTGATTGGATAATATATTTTTCCCCTTTATATTTGTAATTTTTTATTGGATAGAGACAAATTGAGAGGGAAGAAACAGACACATCTACAGCCTTGCTGTACCTCTCATGAAGCTTTTCCCCTAAAGGTGGGGACCAGGGACTTGAACTCAGGTCCTTGTACACTGTATTGTGTGTGTAAAGGGTCATAATGGTCTGGCTTTTTAAAAAAATATTTTTTTTATCTATTGGAAATCGAGAGGGAAGAGGGGTGATAGAGAAGGGAGAGAGACAAAGAGACACCTTCAGTACTGCTTCACCACTCGTAAAACTTTCCCCCTGCAGGTGGGGACTGGGGGTTCAAACCCAGGTCTTTGTGTATTGTGACACATGTGCTCAACCAGGTGCACCACCACCTCCCCCCTTAACCAGAGCACTGCTCAGCTCTGGCATGTGGTGGTGTGGGGGCTTGAACCTGTGACTTCAGAACCTCAGGCATGAGAGTCTGCCTAACTATTATGCTGTTTACCCTCACCCCATTTAAGTATTTTTTTGAAAGGACAGAATTTGATAGAAAAGATAGCTCTATTTCACTGGTTATGAAGCATGTGCCCTCTGATGCCTACACCACTGCCCAACCTCAACATCTGATTTCTATATTTGACCATCTCTTTAAAAATTTTATTCTTGTGACTTTGAACAACTAATAGAGAATAGAATATCACTTGTTTAAAATTTCTATTTCCCATGCTCATCGTAATAGAAACACTTACCTACGACCAGTTTCAAATCTGTTAAACTTTTTTGATAATTTTTCTTATATTTGATATGACAGAACTTCAGAGGGCAGCAGGTGATAGAGAGGAAGACACCTGTAGTGTTGCTTGCCTCTTATAGGTAGGAACTGGGGTCTTAAGTCTGGGTCCCTGTGCATAGTATTGTGTACACTCAACCAAATGGGCACCTCTTGGCCCCTCAATCTAAAAAATGAAGTATTCATTAATGGGTGCGGCTGTGACACATCTGGTTGAATGTACACATTTACCATGCACAAGGACTTGGGTTTGAAACCCCCACCCACATCTGCAGAAGGAATGCTTCATGAAGGATGAAGCAGCTCTGCAGGTGTCTTTCACTTCTCAATTTCTATCTGCCCTACCCCCCCAAAAAAAAAAAAAAGGCAAGCAGGAGTGACGAATTTGTTATACAGGCACCAAGCCCCAGCAATAACGTAACAACAACAAAAAAGTATTCAGAGATGAGAACAACACTCTGACATTAAGATGCCCAGGATCAAATTCAGGATCTCAGGCTTTGAAGTCCCGCACTCCATCACTGTGACATCTCAGGCTGCTGTGCATCAATACATAAATTTGCCACCAGGGTTATTACTGCGGCTCAGTTCCTCAGTAACCCACCACTCTTAGCAGCCACTGGTTATCAGAAATTGAGAGGGATAGCAGAGACAGACACAGCACTGCTTTTGAAGTTTCTCCCCTGTGGATGGAACCAGGGCCTAGAACCTGGGTCTTTGCACATTGTAGGGGGTATACTCTACAGGGCACTCTACTGCCCAACCTGCCCACCTCCCACTTTGTTTCTTCTTTTGATAGACGAATGGAGAGGGACAGGCATAGAGGGCGAGGAAGACAACTGCAACACAGCTTTACTGCTCCTGAAGCTCCCTTGTGCATGGAGCTGAACCCAGTTCCTTACACTTGGTAATGTGCACTCTTTTAACAGATGCATCACCACCCACCCCAGCATCAATAATTTTTAAATTACTGTCTTAACCATGTAAAATTTAATTTGGAAAATTTCAAGCCTGTACTATGAATTACCCATAGATGACACACCAATACAGATGCCACTTGTCATTCTTCAAGACAAACATTGCCATATCTATTATATTGGATGCTACTTACATTAGCATCTTCTTTAACTGTAGAAAGAGTATGGACTAAAATAAAGCCAAGTTCAAATTTTTGTTCTACAATCTTTAGTGGGTGGGGGATGTCATCCACCACCTAAGTTTATTTGTAAATTCCAGAGAAGGTAAAAGCTAGTTTATGCCTATCGCATAGTCGATGCTCAATGAATGATGACTTTCGTTGTTTTAGGTTTCACTGCCTGTCACCTTTAATCAACTGAAAAGATTAATCTTGCATCTTAGGTGCTTAGCTCATAGAAGGTGCTAAATTCATGTTTAAAGGAACAGAGTGGTGAAAATAAGACAACAAGTCGTATTCAATAGGCACTGAAGAAATAAAGACATACAAACAGGAAATTTCTTCATTCTATTTATTACATGTACAAATATTAACATCTCATGGATCCATTTAATTCAGTCAAAACCAACAAAGGAGAAAGGTTGACCATGTTTCAAATGAACTTTCTTACAGATCCTCCTGTAACTTAAAATAGAAATACGTTCATCTGCATTAAACTGACAAATTGAAAAATGCCTTAAAAAAAATCACCTTTAGTACTTATAAATATGCTGTTTCATGGCATCAGTGTCCAAGAATAAATGTTGCTTCATAACTACCTTTCAAAAATGAGGGTGGTTCTCTATAGCTGGATATATATATATTCTTATAAATACAAATGTTTTAGTTTTGTTAAAAGTTTTTTTTTTCCCTCAAATCTGGTTTTTCTATTTGAGAAAAACCCTATAGTTCTTTCACAACCCCCTTCTGAAGGATAAAAGTAACTCTAGATGTTGCTTTAATTATGGAAAAGTACAAGAAAAAAAAATCTTGAGGTTGTGGTTTAATTCCATTTTCACCCAATAAAAAACACTTTATTTGATGGTGTGCATAAATATTACACTCCATGTATAGCAAAAATATTTTTATTTATAATTTACAGTTTCACAAGTGGAAAATCGTACATTTTTACACATACAATTTCATTTTTGTTAAATTTGCACACATCTACAGAACTTTCACACAACAAGCACCTGAAACTGTGCAGGCAGTAGGAAATGCAAATACTAAAATGTATTTATTAACCAAACGATAGCCGAAGGCCCTGCCTCAGCTAGACAGTTTATATAGATATGTCTATATATACATAAAAAAATTCTTCACCTTCTAAATCCAACAGCAGCTTTAAAAAAAGAAAAAACATACCTTTCTCATTTTATTTAAACTGACTCAACTGTATCATTTTCTGTTTTAATTTCAGTAGGTGTTGCTATGCTTTCCTCTGTACAAGCTGGAGGGGTGTCAATTTGTTCTTCCTTAACTGTGGGACTTTCACAGGTGTCCTGGAATTCATTTTTGACAATGTTCAACATAATGTTCAAGGGGTTTTCAACTGGTGTTTTGCTGGGAGATGGTGTACAATCAAATGAAGATGTCTACAAAATTAAAAATCATATAAGTATTGATGAAAATTCAAAAGTAACATTAAGTTTTATAAGAAGTATATGGGCAAAGAAATATCCACATAAATTTATTAAGCAAATGAAATGCTTACTCCAAAAGCATGCCATAAAGACAGGCAAGTAAGATAACTTCCTAACTAGAAACTGACTTTGGACACTCACGGATCGTGTATTCAGCTAAAAATTTTTCCCAGAAACAAGTTGGCATTTTATAAATAAGATCTGCATTTCTAAAGTCAACAGGCTAATGTTTTTTCCCTTCAGATTTCAAGTGTGACCATTTAAATTTTTTTTTCCTAAAATAGCTAAATGAAGTTTAAAGAATGAGAAGCAATATATCTATATATAATTCTAGAAACCGATCCATCCTCATTCCTTTCCATCTTCAGTTACCCTCCACATTTCTCTAGGTCTAGTGCTATAATAAAAGTCTATAATATATATAATAGGTCTAGTGCTATAATAAAAGACACCATGGGGACCAGGCAGTGGCACACCTGGCTAAGCATACACATTATAGTGCACAAGGACCCGGGTTCAAGTCATTCGGTTCCACCTGCAGGGTGAAAACTTCATGATTGGTGAAGCAGGGTTGCAGGTGTCTGTCTCCCTCCTATGTCCCCCACCCCTCAATTTCTCTGTCTCTACCCAATAGTAAATATAATAAAAGCAAGACACCGTGCAGCTGTAATGCGAGGAATGATACAGAAATTCAAAAAATTAATTTGCACTTTTCTACAACTTAAGATGCCATAGAGATCCTATCAACCTTGTACCACTTTTGAGCTTAACTGCAAATATCAAGATAAAAACTGTTCATTATACTGATAAGACTAAAATATGCTCATATCAAAAGATTAATGATTGGAAATGTGAACAAACAATATACAAAATTAACTTACATTTTGGTAATCCTCATAACATGATGGATGATAAATCTGAATCAAAAAGAAAAAAGCAGATATTCACATGCATAGTCACTTCTAATGAATCTATTCTGATTTTTTAAAAAATTTAAATAGCAAGAGAACTATCTTCTGAAAGGTCATAAAACAAAATCTGATTTCACATTAAATTTGTATTATATACTTTGATATTATTTGTTTTAAGGTAGTATCTCTGATGGTGATATATAAATTCTGAATTTAAGTGTGGTCAGGCAAAAAAAGATTTCAGAAAACCCAGTCCTTAGGTTTATCATTAATTATATAAGATCTTAGGAATATAGAGGTTGGTGATTGCTAAGATTTCATCCAATTGAAACACTATGTATGTCTCTAAAATCTAATACTTTTTCTGTAAAGAATGAAGTTAATATTTTCATTCAGAATGGTAAGCCGCTCTTGCCAAAAGTACCATAATCATAGTTTTTCCATATATATATATATATATATATATATATATATATATATATACATACACATAAACTTACCTTTCCATCTACTCTGATAGCATTTTTTAAATGCCATTCCTCCTCCTCTTCGTCCCAGTATTGTTCAAATTGTTCTTGGCAGATTTCACAACTCTAAAATTAGTCATATAAAATGAAATTCACTTTATAAATCTCAGAAAGCAAAGATAAATACTTTGTTACGTGGAAATTTAAGAATTTCTTGTACATTTAACCAATATTTGATCCATAATACAGATACAAAATGAATCCCAGGCATTCTGCACTTTCCAATAAAAAACAATTAGAATTGCTACTTTTCTGTATCACTGATACAGAAAAAAAAAAAGGGGGGGGGGCATAAATAAGATTACTTATAAAAGTGGGGCCAGAAGTACAAAGCTTAACCTTCTTACCTCTACTGCTCCAGCTGGTCCAGCAGGTACACTTTGGAACTCTTTCTCTTTAGCAGCTTCCTGAGTTTTGAGCACAACTTCCTCATGTACTTTTTCAAAAAACTGACTCTTTGCACGTTCTTCCAGATCAGCTATTTCTTCAAATTCTATCCAGTCCTTAAAAGGAGTAGATTTTAAAGGTATATTTGTTTTACTTTTAAGTTTTTATTGTGTATCTTTAATATAAAGCCATCTACATTAAGGATTATATTTCGGCATAAGGATCCTGGTTTGAGCTCTTGGCTGCCCACCTGCAGGCGGGTCACTTCACAAGTGGTGAAGCAGGTCAACAGGTGTCTATCTTTCTCTCCCCCTCTCTGTCTTCCCTTCCTCTCTCCATTTCTCTCTCTGTCCTATCCAACAACGATGGCATCAATAACAATGATAACTACAACAATGGCAACAAAAGGGAATAAATATTAAAAATAATATATATATATAAAACGTAACTAATGAAATTTAAAATGCTAATATTTCACTACTACTTTAAACAGGATAAATGCATGTACAATTTATTACAAAAAAAGTTAAATCAGAGTCTCTGGAATTTTAGAATGTGTGTCCTACTCTACTCTCAACAAAAAGTAAAAACATATTCTTCCAATTTGTTTTATTTAAAATCTTTATACTCCAAGAGTCAACATTTATTCAGAACTAAGTTATTTCTTAGAAATTTGAACTTAACCACTTATAGGTTTAATATAAATATTGATTTAATAACTTCAGAAATTCTACACTTTAAAGGCTAAAAGACAGTTGATAGGCTACTTACTGTTAGGCTGTAGTACCATCGTCTATGAGTGACTTTTCTGCTAACATCTTTTTCGGTTCTGTTTTGTCGATAATGCCAATCCAAGTGATCTGCATAGACGTCTGTTTGTGATGTTGTGAACCTCATTCCACAAGAATAGCACTGAATGCCAGTGTATAGTCGATTTATAACACTATCATAACGTCTATTATGAAAAACACAGTTTTTAGTTTTGATACAAAAGTGACAATGCTTCTTTTAAGGCAGCCACAAATATTCCAGTTTTCCTTATATTAATATTGAAAAAGTTATTATACAATGAAATGTTTCAGTCAAGAGCTGGGTAAAACAACTAATAGCCAAAGGTCAATTATATATCAATATGTATTTTAGACTTTGTTTTATTTTAGTAAGAAAGGGGCAAGGGGGGTGGGAAACAGATACCAGAGCACTGCTCAGCTCTGGCTTATGGTGGTGTGGGGAACTGAATGTAGGACTCTGGAGCCTAATGCATCAAAGTCTTTTTGCATAATCATTATGCTATCGCCCCTGCCCAATACTATTTAATAATGTGTCATTGATCCTATCTTCCTTACCTTTGGAAAATGGATCTTACCTCCCCTTATTGGCCTGGCCCAAGTGACATGCTTCCTAGCAATGATCATTTGCTAACTAATTTGGATAGCTGGTATATTCTTTAAGATTAGACTGAGTATCAAAATGGATACAAAAGGCAAATATGTTAAAACAATTAGCTTGGCTCTCCATTAGAATTCTCAAAATTCAACTATCCAGCCCTCATCTAAAGAACAGTGAGGGAGTTACAGAAATAGTAACAACTGCAGGTGTCCGTCTATCTCTCCCCCTGTCTTCCACTCCTCTCTCCATTTCTCTCTGTCCTATCCAACAACAATGACATCAACAACTACAACAATGAAAAAGGGCAACAAGAGGGAATAAATATTAAAAAAAAAAACCCTTAAAAAAATAGTAACAAATATATGGATAAATTAAAACAAAATTACCATCTTTTTTTCAAAAGAATGGAAGCATGGTGGAGGGGTGTGGGTGGTAGTGTATGGGGTTAAGGGCAATGACCAGCTCAAGGATCCTGGTTCGAGCCCCCAGCTCCCAGCTTTTGGGGCGCTTCACAAGCAGTGAAGCAGTTCTGCCGGTGTCATCTTTTTCTCCCCATCTTCCCCATTTCTCTTGATTTCTCTGTCTTATACAACAACAGCAATAACGACAACAGTAACAACAATAACAAAATGGAAAAAAATGGGTGCCAGGAGCAGTGGATTCATAGTGCAGGCACCAAGCCCCAGTAATAACCCTGGAGGCAAAATAAAAGAATGAAGACATCACACTTCCAGGTCTCAAGCTGTATTATAGGACCATTATAATCAAAATTGCCTAGTACTATAACAAAAACAGGCTGGGGGAATAGTATAGTATAGTGGAGATATATATAATTTTCATGACTGAGGCACCAGAATTCCCAGGTTCAACTCCCAGCACCACCAGAGGCAAGAGCTGAGCTGTGCACTGGTTAAAAAAAGAAAAGAAGACCTGTAGACCAATGGAATAGAATTGAAAGCCTAGAAATAAGCATTCACATCTATGAACATCTAGTTTTTGACAAAGGAGGATGAAAACATTAGAGAAAGGAGAGTCTCCAACAGGTAGTGCTGGGAAAACTGGTTTGAAATATATAGAAGAATGAAACTGAAACTGATTTTACCACACACAAAAGTAACTCAATGCATCAAAGATTTCGCTGCTAGAACAGAAACAACCAAATATTTAGAAGAAATCATTGGCAGAACACTTTTGATGTAAACCTTTAAAATATCTTCAACTATTCATCCAATTGCAAAGAAAACAAAAATAAACCAGTGAGACTATATGCAGCTGAAAAGCTATACAGCAAGAGGAACCACTACCTCAACAGAGGTCCCGACAGAGAGAAGATTGTTACATGCCATTCATCAGACAAGAGGCTAGTAATCGAAATTTATAAAGAACTCATTGAACTTAACAAGAAAAAAATGACTCCATTAAAAAAAAAAAATGGAGAAGGGGCGCACATGGCGGAGGATCCGGTTAGAACCCTCAGAAGTTTTACACGCAGTGAAGCAGGTCTGCAGGTGTCTGTCTCTCCCTGTCTCCCTTTCCTCTCTCAATTTCTCTCTGTCCTATTCAACAATGACAGCAATAACTACAGCAATAAACAAGGGCAACAAAAAGGGAAAAAAATGCAAAGACAAAAAAATAAATGGAGAAAGGGTATGACCAGAATCTTCACTAAAGAAGAGGTCCAAAGGGGTAACCTATGAAAAGAAAAAAAAAAAAAAAAACCTTAAAGTCACGCAAATAAAGGTAACTATAAGATGCCACTTTTCTCCTATGAAATAGCATACATTAGGAAAGACAGTAAGTAACATGATCTGGAAGGTGGCATACTGGATAGCAGGCTGGACTCTAAAGCATGAGGTCCCAAGTTCAATCCCTGGTAACCCATGCACCAGAATGATGTCTGGTTCTCTTTTCTCTTAATATTTATTTCCTTTTGTTGCTCTTATTATTTTATTGTTGTAGTTGTTGTTATTGATGTCATCATTGTTGGATAGGACAGAGAAAAATGGAGAGGGGAGGGGAAGACAGAAAGGGGAGAGAAAGATAGATAGATACCTGCAGACCTGCTTCACCGTCTGTGAAACGACTCCCCTGGAGGTGGGGAGCTTGGGGCTCCAACCGGGATTCCTTATGCTGGTCCTTGCACTTTACGCCAACTGCACTTAACCCGCTGTGCTATCGCCTGACTCCCCTGGGTTTTTTTTTTTTTTTTTTTTGCTTGACTCCCCTGTTTTTTTTTTAACCAGAGCATTAATCAACTCTGGCTTATGGTGGTACAGGGGATTGAACCTGGGACTTTGGGGGCTCTGGCATGACAAGTCTCTTTGCATAACCAGTATGCTATCTACCCCCACCCTCTCCTTTCTCATTAATACAGTAACAAAATTTGGCCAGGATGTGAGGAAAAAGGAATCCTACAATGCTGGTGGGAATGCAAATTGATCTAACTCCTATAGGAAAGTCTGGAGAACTCGGAATGCTAGGAATGGACCTATCCTAAGATTTGGCAATTCCCCCTCTGGGGAAACAGTCAAAGGAAACAAACACATCCATCTAAACAGATCTATCTACACCTAAATTCATAGCAGCATAATTTGTATTTACCTACTTATTTAGAATAAAGAAGGGAGAGAGACACCTATAAGCCCTGCTTTACTGTTTGTGAAGCTTTCCCCCTGTAGGTGGGCACTGGGGGTTGAGTGGCTAATAAAGCTGTAGTGTATATACATAATGGTTTCTAGGTGGAGTGTGTGGAGCTTTAGAAGTCCTAATACATGATGGAGAAAGGGACAGGAATGTTTTATAGACACTTATCATGAGATACAATATTGTAGCCATATGTCAACAACTATACTGTAAACCATTAGCATCTTAATGAAATGTAAAAAAGCAAAGTAGAGAATATTAGTACTTTGTACAGCAGCAAACAAAATCTTTAGTCACAATGTAAATGCTAAAAATTGATTTACTGAAAATGATTAACGACAAAGGTAAATTGGTAGAACAGTAAAAAAAATAAAATAGCTAAATCATCACTGTTGGGTTGTCAAAAGATGAAATATCTAAACTTGGAAAAGTAAAAAACAGTATGCACTAGGGAAGTGGCTCATCAATACAGTCGCTACTTTGCACATGATCCCACATGGGATCAGCAAGAATTCCTTGTGCTGTCATTTTCTCATTCCAAAATTAGATAAAAGCTAGGCTAGGCACTTCAACATGTTTCACTTCGGATTGTGGCCAGACACCAGGCGTTGGCTGTCAACCCTCCAGCTCCATTACTCTGCCACCAAGTTGGAGATGCTACCATGACGCCAACCTGACTTCACTGGGCAGAAGACCTAACCAATGTGTCCTGGAGCCCCACCTCTCCAGTGCCCCGCCCCACTAGGGAAAGACAGTCTAAAACTATGGATCAACCTACCAATGCCCATGTCTAGCAGAGAAGCAATTTCAGAAGCCAGAACTTCCACCTTCTGCACCCCATAATGATCCTAGGTCCATGTTCCCAGAGGGATAAAGAATAGGAAAGTTTTCAAGGGAGATAGGATATGGAGCTCTGGTGGTGAGAACTGTGTGGAATTGTACCCTTCTTATCCTATGCTCTTGTTGATATTTTATAAATAAAAAAAGGAAAAAAAATGTTGGGGGAGTTGGGTGGTAGCGCAGCAGGTTAAGCACAGATGGTGCACAAAGCACAAGGACTGGCCTAAGGATCCCGGTTCAAGGCCCCGGCTCCCCACCTGCAGGGGCATCACTTCACAGGTGATGAAGCAGGTCTGCAAGTGTCTGTCTTTCTCTCCCCCTGTCTTCCCCTCCTCTCTCCATTTCTCTCTGTCCTATCCAACAACAACAACAATAATAAATACAACAACAAAACAAGGGCAACAAAAGGGAATAAATATTAAAGAAAAAAAAAAAAGTTGGGCCAGGGCAGTGGGTCTGTAGTAATGTGCAGACCTAAGACGCTGGGTTCCATCTCCAGCACTGCATTAACCCATTTCCTGTTTAGTAAGGTTTACTGCTGCAGCACTAACCAAGATAACTAATGGACTATAGTCCTAGATCTGGAGAAATGAGATAAACATTGATCATCAGGTACATTTCTGTCACCTTAGGATGATAAAGAAGTTCTCTTTGGAAATAATTCCAGCAACTATTTTTATATTTTTATAATGAAAATTTGCCTCAGCCTCAAAAAACGTTTATGTAAAATTAAATGAGCAAAGGCAGCAAACTGCTTTTTGTTCCTTCTGTAAATGGGAAATGAGTTAAAGAAAAAGGTGTAGCTTTCAAGAAAGAGAAATAGGGTTAGAAAGGACATGAAAACACTAATTTGAAGGGAAACATGCACTTCCCCCCCCCCACTTTGTTCATAACAGCATTATTCACAATTGCCAAATAGTGAAAGTA
Source organism: Erinaceus europaeus (assembly GCF_950295315.1). Taxonomy (NCBI): domain Eukaryota; kingdom Metazoa; phylum Chordata; class Mammalia; order Eulipotyphla; family Erinaceidae; genus Erinaceus; species Erinaceus europaeus. The sequence continues at coordinate 58,687,427 of NC_080178.1, read as the reverse complement.
ACTTAAATGTCCATCAACAGATGACTGGATAAAGAAGTTATGAGGTACATACACCATGGAATACTACTTTGCAATAATAATAATAAAAAAAAAAAACCCACCAGAAGTAAACAGTCTCTCAAGACTTTGTGAGAAGAATGGTGGTTATCTTTGAGAGAGTGTGAGCACAGACCTTTGGTGATGGGTGTGGTGTGGAACTATGTCCTATAATCTTATAACCTTGTAAATTAATCAATATTAAAAAAAAAGGCTTGTAAAAAATAATAATAGGGTTGAGGTGATAGCACACAAGATTTTTCAATCCTGAGGCAACCAACACCCCTGATTCAATCCCTAGCACTACCACAATCCAGAAATTCTGGTCATTTTCTCCTGTCTGTATCTCATTAAAAAGAAATATATATATATATATATATATATATTTTTTTTTTTTTTTTTGCCTCCAGGGTTATAGCTGGGGCTCAGTGCCTAAACTACAAATCTACTGCTCCTGGCAGCCGCCATCTTTTTTCCAATGTTATTGTAGTTGGATAAGACAGAAAGAAAATGAGAGAAGAGGGGAAGACAGAGAGGGGAAGAGAAAGAGAAACACATGCAGAATTGCTTCACCACTTGTGAAGCGATGCCCTGCAGGTGGAGAGCTGGGGGTTCGAACCAGGATCTTTGCATTTCAAACTGTGCGCTTAACCTGGTGAGCTACCATCTGTCCCCCAGAAATCTTTTTTAAAAACATGTTTTGTTTATTGGATACTGAGATCTATAGGAAAGCAGGAGATTGAGAGAGAGAGAGACATCTGCAGTACTGCTTCAGTGCTCATGAAAATTTTCCCCGAAGGTAAGGTCTGGTGGTTTGAACATGATCCTAGCACATTATTTGCTCTACAAAGTGAGCATCATCCAGCCTTAAATTAATCTTTTAAGAGAAAAAATAAAAGCGGGGTGGTGGGACAGGGACCTAGTAGTGCCCTTAGTTGAGAGCACATGCTACCATGTTCAAGGATATGGGTTCAAGTCCCAGGTGGAGTGAAGCAGTGCTGGGGGGGGTGGGGTTCCCTTTCTCTTTCCCTATCTTCCCCCTTAAATCTGTTTCTGTCTCTATCCAATAAATGAATACACAAACTTTTTTTAAAAAAGAAATGGAAGTAAATGCAAAGAAAGAATCATAATTAAGAATTTAAAGACTGCCTCAAGTAAACAAGTCTAGGGGAGAGGGATGCCATTTTTAAATATGAATCCTTATAGTATTTTCTTTTGTTTTCATTACACAGTTCTAATATGTGAATGTATTATTTTAAAAATATTTAAAGATTGGGAGTCGGGCTGTAGCGCAGTGGGTTAAGCGCAGGTGGCGCAAAGCACAAGGACCGACATAAGGATCCCGGTTCGAACCCCGGCTCCCCACCTGCAGGGGAGTCGCTTCACAGGCGGTGAAGCAGGTCTGCAGGTGTCTATCTTTCTCTCCTCCTCTCTGTCTTCCCCTCCTCTCTCCATTTCTCTCTGTCCTATCCAACAACGACAACAATAATAACTACAACAATAGCAACAAAAGGGAATAAATAAACTAAATAAATTTAAAAAAAATTTTTTAAAAAGTTAAAAAAAGTATTTAAAGATTATGGGGCAATTGCTCAGCTGATTAGAGCATAGAATTGCATACCTGACATCCCACAGGAGATAAATTTAATCCCCAGTACCACCTAGAGAGAAAGAACCAGACATCATTCTGGTACATGTGCTGCCGGGGATCGAACTCAGGACCTCATGGTTGAGAATCCAGTGCTTTATCCACTGTACCACCTCCCCGACTATAGCTGAGTAGTTCTATGGTTTCTCATAAAAATAAATTTAAAAGATTTTAAGGATGAAATCCTTTACCCATTCTATTTTTAGAATATTTATTTATTTACCTTGGACAGAGACAGAGAGAAACTGAAAGGGGAGGAAAAAATGGAGGGAGAAGGGACCTGGCAGTGACGCACCTGATTAAGCACACACAGTACTAAATGCAAGAATCAGTTCGGGTTTGAGCCCCTCTCTGCCCACCTGCGGGGGGGGGATACTTCACAAGTGGTGAAATAGGTGCAGGTCTGCAGGTGTCTTTCTCTCTCCCTCCTATCTCAATTTCTATTCTATCCAATAAATGAAAAAAAAAAAGAAAAGGAAAAATTGAGAGAGGACAGAAAGAGAGCGGGGGGGGGGGGGGGAAAGCTACTAGGGCAGTGGATTCATAGCGTGGGCACGGAGCCACAGTGATAACCCTGGAGGCAAAAAAAAAAAAAAAAGAGAGAGAGAGAGACCTACTGTACTCTGTACTGCTTTACCACTCAGGAGGTATTTTCCTGCAGGGGGCAGGGGGCAGCTGGCAGCTTGAACCCGGGTCCTTGTGTACACTGTAACATGTGCTCCCTACTAGGTGTGCCACCTCCTGGCCCCCAAATTATCCTCCGCACTATTCTATTTTTTTATAAAGTACTTATGAGGGTGGTCCAGGAGGTGGTGCAGTGGCTAAGGCACTAGACTCTCAAGCATGAGGTCCTGAGTTCGGTCCCTGGCAGCACATGTACCAGAGTGATGTCTGGTTCTTTCTCTCTCTCCCCTACCTTTCTCATAAATAAATAAATAAAATCTTAAAAAAAAAAAAGTACTTATGAGGATATAAAATAGTCTTTCTAGAGGCCAGGCGGTGGCCACCTGGATAGTACACACATTACCATACTGAAAGGTTCAAGTCCCCTTCCCCCTATCTGCAGGGGGAAAGCTTCTTGAGCAGTAAAGCAGGGCTGCAGGTGCCTGTCTCTCTCCCCTTCTATTCCATCCCTCTCTCATTTTCTCTCTGACCTATCAAATAATAAATAAGCAAAATTTAAAACAGCCTTTCTTTATGTAGAAAGCAAAAAATAATAATAATAATGAAACGATATTGTGCTGAGGCAATAGCAAAAAGGTCATGCAAAACTTTCATGTCTGAGGCTCTAAGACCCCTGATTCATTCCCAGGCACCACCATAAGCCAGGCTAATCAGTGTTCTAATATATATAATTAAAATATTTTTAAAATATATTAAAAAATAGAAAAGATATTAACCAAATGTTAACACTGTTCGCCAGTAAAATAACTATAGGCAACTTTATTAGTTTTATTTGTATTTTCTAATTTTCCACAATAAACATGCATTATTTATAAACTGAAAATAATACTAGACTATAAAAGTCTCTTTTCTTCACTAAAAAAATCAAAATAGAAAAGACTAATAGAAACCAAAGAGGGCAGGGCAGATAATGTAACGGTCATGCAAAGAGACTGTCAAGCCTGAGGCTCCGAAGTCAGAGCTGATTAGTGTTTTGGTAAAAAAAAAAACAAAAAACAAAGATAAAAAAAAATAATAATAATACCTAATACTTAAACTCACTAGTTTTGTATTTTCAAACATTAAAAAACAATTCTGAGTGATCTTTTGGCTTAAGAACTTTTGCAGCAGACTTATATTTAAAGGGGATTTTAAAATAGGTTTGCAGGTCAGGAGATACCCAGTAAAAAGGCATGAACACTACACTACCATACACAAAATCTCAGATTTAAGTCCCAGAATCACATGGGAACACCACAGTACCAGGGAAAGCTCCAAGGACACCTTTTTCTCTCTTTAAATTTTAAAATAAATATAATAAAAAGTGAGCCCCACAGCAATGTAACTGTGGAGGTCCAGTACCACCAAAAAATAAATAAAAGGAAAACAAGTATCCTAAGAACTAAAACAGCAGGAGAGATCAAATAGCAATAATAATGTTACCATTAAAGTAACTATACCATTACGGTTAGAAAATGAGATTACATACTGTTTCAATTCTTCAATTGTAAAATTGGTAAGATCTGGAACATCTTGATCTTCATTTTGCTCTTCTTCCTCTTCAGGGGCAGGCTGAACAGCAACTTCATTTACTTCTTCAATTGAGAAGAAACACAAATTTCTCAAAATCATTCACTACGTGCTCTTGTCTAGTCAATGCTGATTTTGTATTTATTGGCATATAAGCCTAATATAATTCTTTATTTTGGTAAGTGGCAGGTCTGATCTCTTGAAAATCAACCTTATTAAAATTTATTTTTGTCAACATTCATTTTATTTTTAAAAGCTAAATACAGAATTAGTAACAACAACAAAATAATAATAATGGTATTTTTGTGACTGTTACTGACTGAAATAATACTGACAACAATAAAAATAACAGTTCCATCTCAGAAAAGTGTAAAGAAGTTCACTGGAAAACAACTTTATTTCATCTTCAATAAAAAATGTTCCTAAGAATTCAATTATTATAAGAAGTTATCATAACTTAATTATCCTATATGTTCATAATTTAATAAAGCTTGTTTAGTGAAGTACAGAACCATACTTACGTGTTGTAGCTGAATCAGGCTGCGACAATTTGAGAATTCCTGTTTTTAGCAGTTTTGAAAATAATTCATTGACATCCACTTGACTGAGGTGGTTATCAGGATATGCCTTAGGAAGGGCTCCTTAAAAAAAAAAAAAAAAAAAAAAAGTCACTCTTAAAATGAAATAAGAACTTAAAAAGCTCCCCTTGACCCTCTGATTAATTGTTATAATTCGCAGGGTATCTTGAAGACAACTTTGAAAAATTCTAGTATATTTATGGCAAAGCACATGACTTGCAATACATGGAGTCCCTGATTTGAACCCCAGCACTACACATATCACAGCTGAGCAGTGCTCTGGTTAAAAGCTCAAAAATACATAAATAATTATGTCTTATCCCATTATAACAAAAAACTTTATCAAAGGACCCAGACCTGGTTCGAGAATCACAGGAACGTTTTATCCTCTGTTAATATGTTGTATATCATATTAGTTGAGTGTCCATAAAAACACATATATGAATCAACCTTATATAAAGGCTCGTCTCCTGTAACTTAATCTTTATTCACTTAGCAGACACATACTTGCTTGTTCACTCTCTCTCTTTGTGCAAACAAGATGAAATGAATACAGATCAATACATCTCAGGGAACAACAGAAACATTTCTAGTGAAGATTAAAATTTAATAAATTGCACATGCTCACTCAAAACCCTCATTTTCTAAAACTAAGTATCTATTAAATAAATATATATATATATTTGCCCTTTGGAAAACGCAAGTACAAAAAGTACATACCTGAAGGATTCTGAACAAATGCTCCAGGATTCTGTGGATGAACTGGTAAAAATTGTTGTCCTTGGCCAAATCCTACTGGCTGAGCAACACCAGTCAAAACCTTTAAGAGAAACTTTCCTTTTAAGAACATCCTTTCTATATTTTAAATAAATGTTTAATATTCTGACTACATCACAAATATCACGAGGCCTGTTTTCTAGAGTAATATTTAAGAGTATAAATATCTAAGTCACTTCACTTCGATGTTCTCTATAAACTGGAATAATTAAAACTTCCCTTATCTGGGGGGCTGAATAGTGGTATCCCTGGTTCAACATACACTTTACAATATGCAAGATTCAAGCCCCAGGTCCCAACCTGCACGGGGGAAGTTTCACAAGAGGTAAAATAGTGCCTGCAGTTTTCTCTCCTCTCCTTCTCCCTCTGCTCTAAATCCGTCTCTATCCAAAAAATATATATTTTTAAAATCCTGTCCTTGTTATAAAAGGGGGTGGGGGTGGGAAGTGGTCAGGAGGTGGCGCAGTGGATAAAGCACTGGATTCTCGACCATGAAGTCTCAGATTCAATCCCTGACAGCACACGTACCAGAATGTCTGGTTCTTTCTCTTTCTCCTATCTTTCTCATGAATAATTAAAATCTTAAAAAAGAAGAAGACAGAGAGAAAGGAAGACCAACTTCTCTTATCTGATGTATAAGATTTATAAGATACTGGAGAATGGATATGAAATGTCTTGAAAAAGCTAGTTGTAAAAAAAAAATAAATAAATAAAAAAAAAAAAAAGAAAAAGCTAGTTGTATAACCTGACACAAATCACTTTACTTTAATGGTGATTTCCCTTATTCTGTAAGTAGAAGAAATGACATCTAGGAATGATTATGACAGAGTGATTCTCTGGTTTTAGCTCACGTGTGCATGCACTCTCTAATAAAGTAACTTTTTAAAAAAGTGAATATATGACCAAGTAAGAAAGTGTCATCACCTGAGAATCTTGGCAATAATGTTAAGTTATTGAATTTAAGTTGAAAGGTGATAAAAAGTATGAAGACAGAAAGAAAAACAGGGCTGTGGAGATACTACGATGTTCATGCAAAAACACGTTTCATACCTAAGGCTCTGAGTACACGGAACCACTGTATGCCAGAGGTGAGCTATTTTCACTTTGGTAAAACAGTAATAGTAGTAATAACAGTAATATAAAAAGAGCAATTTTATACTGAAGCAAAGAAAATCTGATTTTTTTCATTTAATTCAGGCTAATGAACTTCTTACAGGCTGAAAAAAAACAGCTTTATGGTTATAACAAAGCTTAAAAGATCGCAGTAGTGCTACAATGCAGCAGAGGTCTAAAAAACACAGTCACCTTATTTTACGAGCTTTGATAAAAAGAAAAACAAAAACATGGAAAACTGTGTAAAATTAAGGTATATAGGAAGTCCTGAGAGCTCAACTTTGAAGAGAGAAACATCAGAGTGTGAGTAGACAGAGACATTAACACTGAGAGATTTCTCCAGATCCTGGAAGAACTAAATCTGACTTAAATTCTAAATCTTAGTCTAGTCTAATACTTCCCAATAACATGGGGTTTTAGAATACCTTAAAAGCGTTCCAGTCTATAAAATAAACTATCCCCTGAAGCCTTAGAAATAAAAAAAACTGGTTCAGATCTGCATACAACATAACCTGGAGGTAGCACAGTGTGTTAAGTGCACACGGCGTGAGGACCGGTGTAAGGATCCCAGTTCTAGCACCCCGCTCCCCACCTGCAGGGGGTGTCGCTTCACAAGCGGTATAGCAGGTCTGCAGATGTCTTTCTTCCTGTCTTCCCATCCTCTCTCCATTTCTCTCTGTCCTATCTAACAACAATGACATCAATAACAATAAAAAATGTAAATATTAAAAATAAAAAACACCATAACCCTAGAATGACAACAAATTTACCTGTTGAGGTGCCTGAAGATTTCCTACTGTCATTGGGGCAGGTAAATTGCCAAAGTTTCCAAATTGAGAACTTTGAAGAGTCTTGTCATCAAAATAGTGTCCAGAAGCTCTGTTAAGGGGGTTTGAAAAATTCTGGTTTCCAGGACCATGTGGTCCATTAAAATTTGGTCCTTGAGGTGAATCAAACATTTGTTCAGGTCTTGGGAACTGTAGTCCTTGGGATGGGGCATTAAAAGCATTACCGGGTGGATCATTATATGGACCAGTCTGATTGAAAGCTACTGATTCAAGTCTTTGTGAAGGGTGATTGTCAAACCGTGCGCCTTGAAGACCAAGAGGAATATCGAACCTTGATGCTTGCTGGTGTTGCGGGCCATCAAATCTTTGAGGTATACCATCAAATCTTGGTTGTACCTGCTGTCCAGGAGGCCCATCAAATCTCTGTGGACCTGGCTGACCAGTTCTTTCAAATCTAGGACCTGGCTGTCCATGTAACCCATCAAATCTTGGCAAGAGCGATGGCTGACCTGGCTGCCCTTCAAATCTTAAAGGATGACAACCTTCAAATCTTGGACCACCTTGACCCATTGGCCCTTCAATTCGCAGACCACCTCCTGGCACAGGACCCTCAAACCTCATTCCACCTCCTTGTTGGACTAAAGGTCCTTCAAATCTGATTCCAACCCCTGGTTGACCATGTGGACCCTCAAACCTAAGGTTCCCACCAAGTTGATTATGCTGTCCTTCAAACCTAATACCAGTTACTGACTGACCATGGGGGCCCTCAAACCTCATTCCAACTCCCTGTTGTAGCAAAGGGCCCTCAAATCTAATTCCACCTGATGGTGGACCATGAGGTCCATCAAACCTCAATGCAGCCCCTGATGGACCATGACCCCCCTCAAATCGAAGTCCTCCTACAGGCTGACCTCGGGGATTATCAAATCTAAGTCCACCCACAGGCTGACCATGAGGTCCATCAAACCTTAGACCACCCACAGGCTGGCCCCGATGCCCCTCAAATCGGAGACCACCCACAGGTTGGCCCCCTGGCCCTTCAAATCGCAAACAACCTGGAGATCCCTCAAACCTCATGCCAGGGGAACCTTCAAACCGAAAACCACCTCCACCTGCTTGACTAATTGGCCCCTCAAACCTCAGAGGTGTTCCTACTGGCCCTGGAGGACCTTCAAATCTCAAAGGACACCCACCTAACTGGCCCTGTGGTCCTTCAAATCTCAAGGGGCCTCCTCCCCCCATTTGTCCTGGTGACCCATCAAACCTAAGAGAACCTGGTGCAGGAGGTCCGTCAATTCTAGGGCTTAATTTATTAGGTCCTTCAAAAATCATCTTTGCTGGACCATCTCTCCCTACTGGTGGCCTACCAGGTCCATCAAATAATGGTCTATCTTCAGCCAAAGCTGTAAGTCGTTGATTTGTATCAAGGCCGGCAAATCTTGATGCTGGACTATCTACAAAAGGTTTATCTGAATCTTCGTATCTAGGTCGCTTAAGGGGAAAACGATCGTTGAATGGCGATCTCTGCTCATCTCGAACACCTTTTAAAAAGAAAAATATGTTATTTCCCTAAATCTGAATTTACATCACATTTTCTTCCTATATTTACGTGGTTCTCAAAAAATATACATAACTATCTCACTTTATTAGACGAAAGAGAAAGACCACATCAAGAGCCTGGAAGATGCCCTCTAAAGTCAGATAAGCCTAGGTAAAAAAAAAAAAAAAGTCCCATCCTGTCAACTTATTATCTGACTTTGAGAGCAAGTTATTTATCCTCTCGTCTTACTCCCTGTGTATAATATGGGGGTAATAGATAATTTCAGTGGGTTGTTGTAGTAAATTAGATCACATACGTAAAGATCCTACTAAAGTACCTGACATAGCCTTATCAACATTAGCTCCCGTCCCTTTGGAGGGGGGTGGGGAGGAAAAGTGAACAAACAAAATAGTCTTAATAGTCACAAAACTCCATCCCCACTTAGCTGGCTCATTTTTCCCTTCACTGCTGTGTGAGTCAATAGGCATAATCTGATTTAACTTTTTCTACCTTTAGCAGAGACTTGCTCGTCATGTCTTCTCCGGCCCTCATGGGGTGAAAGATTCTCAGCATAAGTACGACTCCCAGATATAGGAGAAAGACGTCTTGCTCTTTCACTAAATTGTTCTTTTCTGTCAAACTGTGCTCCACTATTCCTATTTGCATGTTTATTTTTGGATGGCTCACATTCTATTCCAGACAACAAGGCATCAGTCAAAGGGTAGTCAAAAATATCAGGATCTAAGAGATCAAGTCTTGGAAATGAATGCTGAACCTGTGTCCTTTTCAGTTTTGCTTTATGTTCATAGTAGGTTAATTCAGCATCAGATAAGAGAGGTTTCTTTTTTAATCCACCTTTATTTTCTTCTGTAGGACTATCCCGTACACTGCATCTATGTTTACCTTCTTGATACTGAAAAAGCTGTCGAATTTGATGTACAACAACAAGGAACTCATCCTGTGTAATTTCACCAGATGCTAAACGTTCACTCGTCTGCATAGGGTGATAAAAGAAAATTAAGAATTTTAAATATAAAAGGTACTTACTTAAAAAATTGTTTAAAAGGATATTTGCACATGGGATCACAGTAACTACCTTTTGAAGTAATTCTCTTTTGCTTGCAAGAGTTAGCTCTTTAGGAATCTGAAGATTGGCATCTACACTTAATCGATGCTGTTGTTTTGGGGCGCGAGGTGACAAAATCCCTTTAGTGCTTGACCAGCTCTCCCTATGCCTTAGATGAGGAGGTTTATTGTGATCATCACCCTGTTGTAAGCTGTAATCATAAAAGCAGTATGTTACACCATAAAATTTTTAAAAAAATATTTAAGGCTTTAAGTATATGGAAAACTGGAAAGTGTTATATGCATGTACAAGATATGTATTTACTGTCAAATGTAAAACATTAATTCCCCAATAAAGAAATTTAAAAAAAAATTTAAGGCTATAAGGATTCTTTTCAAAAGTTAAGATGAAGATACACAACCACAAAATTAAATGGTTAACAGCACAAGAAGTGGGGTAAGTCAGACATAACTTCTGCTTCTTGAATGCTCTGAATATACAGTCTCAGGTAAATTAACTTTTTAAAGTACAGTAAAATGAATAATGGCATTTAACTCACAGGTATAAGAAATAAATGTTGTGTATGTATTACACCAAAATAAAAGACTCTGGGGTGAGTGGAGAGTGTACAGGTCCTAGAAAAGGATGACAGAGGACCTAGTAGGGATTGTATTGTTACGTGGAAAACTGAGAAATGTTATGCATGTACAAACTACTGTATTTACTGTTGACTGTAAAACACTAATCCCCCAATAAAGAAATTTTTAAAAAATGATGTTAAAGCACTAATTACAGCACCAAAAATATATTTCCCAACTTTTAAATGAACACTTAAATGTGTATGAAACCTGATTTTTTTTTTTTTTTTTTAAGGCAAACAGAGCAAAGTCTAGAGGCAAGGAGAATACAAGAGACTATAGCAGGAGCCGGGCGGTGGCGCAGTGGGTTAAGTGCACATGGTGCGAAGCGCAAGGAACCCGGTTTGAGCCTCCGGCTCCCCACCTGCAAGGGAGTCGCTTCACAGGTGGTGAAGCAGGTCTGCAGGTGTCTATCTTTCTCTCCCCCTCTCTGTCTTCCCCTCCCCTCTCCATTTCTCTGTCCTATCCAACAACAACAACAGTTATAACTACAACAATAAAACAAGGGCAACAAAAGGGAATAGATAAATATTTAAAAAAAAAAAAAAACACACACACACAAGACTACAGCACCAAAGTATCTTTCGATGTGGTGGGGCCTAGACTTAAACCTGGGTAGTACACACGGCAAAGTTGCATATTATCTATGTATGCTACTTCACCAGACCAGAACTTGATTTTTTTTTTTTTTAAAGGAGCATCCTACCTTTTGTTTTCTTCCCAACCAGATTTCCATCTTTTGGTAGATTTGGAACTTGGCCAGTTTTCTATATTTTCCTTTGGTTCTGAGCCTGACTTTGTAGAATGCTGACTTGCAATTTCTTGTGGTCGTTCTTCTTCTGTCTTTTTTATTCGTCTCGGATCTCGAACATCCTGTTTAGTGCTTCTCTTAGCATTTCTTTCTTCTCTGGAGGGTAGAGGAAACTCTTCCATGTGTGACTGTTTAATTCCTGATTGGCGAGTCTTCCCAGCTTTTGGTGTCAAGGTTGGAGACATACTCCTTTGCCTTCGTTTGGGTGACCGTCTATCTCTTCTCTTTGGAGAATGTATAATTGGTGAACGAGACTTGGGTGATCGTGATCTTGACCGCTTTCTAGTACTTGATCTCCCTGGTTTTGTCCCCTGTTTTTCTGATTCTTCTGTTACTGTATCCTGTTTTTGTACAACACCATTTATTATTTTATTTCTACTTCCAACCAGTCTGTGTTCAGATGATTTCATGTGTTCATCCTTATCCTTTTTTTCTACAGTTTTTCTTTTTTCTTTTACATCATCATCTTTGTTATCAGTCTTATCCTGAAAATGTTTTTTTAATCTTGGATCTCTCTTACTCATATCAGACATCCTTGAACTTTCAGATTCCTGACATTTCAAGTCTTTTGTATGGGATAATTTGTTTTTCAAAGGTGATGGTGATTTAGATTTAGATTTAGATTTAGACTCTAACTGGTCAAGTTCCTTCTTGGGTATTTTTTCGCCTGATTTACATTTTTCTTGCTTAGATGAATTTGGTTTTTCAGAGGGTACCGTTTTACTTGTCTTATTATCAGATTGGTTCAGTGCGTTCATTAAGAAATCCTTTCTGTGACTTTGCTCTTTCCCATGAGAAGAATGCTGACTCATTCTATTCAGACGGGGATCCCGGTTAGTTCCTTTCAAATCCTGAATTTGTAAGGATTGGCCAGGACGGTTTTTCTCAGGTTGCACAGGAACCTGATGGTGGCTTTTTAATGCCATAGGTGGAATTTGTGAAACATGTAATTTGGATGGTGCAGAGCCAGGACCCAAGGTGGATGCCTCCTGCTGAACACTGAGTGATACTGCCTGAAATACAAAATAAACTGAACATTTATCAGATTATCATGAAACCTGCAGTTCATTTATCAAAAAATTAACGATCAGAGGGCCAGGAGATATCTTACTCGTAGAAAGGGTCTGGAATAAGGGCCCAGGTTCAAACTCATGACATGCAAGCATCCCGTAAACAGAAAGTTTCACAAGTGGGTAGAGCACTGCTGTGTCATATCTCCTCCTCTCTGATTTCTACTCCAACCCCACCCTATCTAAGAAAAAAAGAAAAAGAAAAGAAGGAAGAGGGAGTCGGGCGGTAGCGTAGCGGGTTAAGCACATGTTGCAAAGCGCAAGGACCAGTGTACCAGTGTACAGATCCCAGTTCGAGCCCCCGGCTCCCCACCTGCAGGGGAGTCGCTTCACAGGTGGTGAAGCAGATCTGCAGGTCTTTCCTCCTCTCTGTCTTCCCTTCCTCTCTCCATTTCTCTCTGTCCTATCTAACAACGGCAACATCAATAACTACAACAACAATAAAAGAACGACAAAAGGGAAAACAAATATATGTAAAAAAAAAAAAAAGAAAAAAAGAATGGGAGGAAGAGAGAATGCAGAAAAGAAAGAGAAACAGAGAAAGAGAGCAAGCAAGCAGGAAGGAAGGAAATAAGAGAAAGAAAAAAGAAACTCCACCAGCAACAGTGGAATCACGCAAGAGTGAAGCAACAGCGAAGTCCTGGCAGCAAAAACATACATTGAAAATCAAAGAACACAGATAGAAAAGTCAAAAATAGTACTTTATTCATTCAACAAATACAGTTATCCCTGCATGCTGCAAGGAAGAGAAAGCTTGCGTACTTAATACAGCTTGTTACTTACTAGTCTTTTATTTTGGGTGTTAAGAATACGATATCTAGACTAAAATTAATACTGCTCATTTTCCTACTTATTCGGTATACAAAGTCTGACTGTATGGTCTGGGAGATGGTGCAGTAGGTAAGGCACTGGACTCTCAAGCATGAGGTCCCAAGTTCGGTCACTGGCAGCACATGTACCAGAGTGATGTCTGGTTCTCTCTCTCCTCCCATCTTTGTCAGTAGTTAAAATAAATAAATAGATAAATAAACTTGTTTAACTGCTACTAAGAAACTATTAAATCACTCGGTCAAAAGGTCATATTACTAAGATTTCATATAAAATTTAATTCCTCCCAAAGTGGCATTGATAATGAACTTAAATGTTCTGCCTTCTACCGCCTCATAGAACATTAAAGACAATATAAAACAATTCACTACAACACACCTACCATCTTGCCACTAATACACATTAAAATCATTAACAAAGCTAAGGTGCTATATATTAAATTATAATCTAAGAGTATGTCAAAGAATCTTAAGACTACAAAATTTTGGCTAATACATCACAATTTGCAAATGAAAAATATTTATTAAAAATGTCATATTAATACAAATGCAAAATAATTCTTTATCAGAAGTTATTTAAAATGACAAATTTCCTCTACTTACCAGCTGTGCCTTAGCTTGCTCCAGCTCAAGTTCCAGCTTTTTCTGCTGAAGTTCTAACAGCTGTTTTTGCTTTGCCAGTAACTGCTGCCTGATTAGTTGTTCTTGAGTAAGATTCTTTTGTATATCAGGGACAACTGGAGGAGTGGCGATGCCAGGAGAACTGACCACTGTGCCAGGTGTTGAAGGCTCTTCAGGCTATAAGAAAAAATAATTTGTTAAAAAAGCATAGCTTTTAAAAACAAAACAGGGGAACTAAAAAATAGCAAGCTTATTTCCTAATAAACATTATACATAATCTTGTCAGTCCTGTTTAAAGCACACATTCCCCCCCCCAGCTAAATAGCAACATAGTATACTAGAATTAATACTTCAACAAGTAGAGAAAGTAAATCAGAGGTTAGTCTTTTATAAAAAAATGGTTCAACACAAGTTATTCTAGATATTTCATGACCAAAAAAAAAATTAAGTGGAAATCTGATACTTGAAAGTACTCACTATATACAAATCATAGTAAAACTTACCGATTTATTTAAAAATTTAGGGTTCACATGGATGCTGGATGTATTCACATTGGGGGGTAGAGGTTTAATAGGCCAAGCAGGATCTAATGAATTGACTCTGACATCCAGGGCATAAAGCTTCTTCAATGGGAATATTTCATCCCATGTAGAACGTAATTTAAATAAACTTTTTCTAGTATTTTCATCCACCTAAAACAACAGAATAATTCTATGGCTTGTTAAGCTACTATAGGATGTTTTATATATTAAGTACAAAACCTCACAAATCTATTCTACTTCACATGTTTACACTGCTCAAGTATACATAAATACAATAGTAACAATTTAAAGGTGTATTTGGCAGTGTAACCAAGAAAGTTTACTCAAAAAAACTGGAAAATTATCCACTACTCTTCATGAAAATGAACTGTAAAAATTTAAGGTATAAAATATTAACAAATTTGACTTGATAAAATATAAAAGTATTAGACAATAGTTCATCTGATGGCTTAGATTAAAAAAATATATTACCATATATATGGTAGTAACAAAGTTACAATGTGGTACAGAAACCACCTTAACTGAAATTCACAAAATGTTTCTAGTGAGATTTATAGTTTATTGACTCATGCTTATAAAGAGCAGAATAGTAGTACTTTTAAAATTAGCCATCAAAGAACCTAATTATTGGGAAAGTTGAGTTAGGTTTTTAATTTTTTAGTAAAGTCTAAACTAAATTCAAGTCTTTAGACAAGGCCCACAAGAATTCTCCAAAGTATTCCTATCAAATACCCAACTGAATTTGAACATGTTGCAACTAAGAGACTGAATTAACTCAACTCCTAAATGCAAAGCCAATTTCTCAAACTACAGCTTCAAGGAGTTAAAAGCTACAGTGCATGATTAACAATCTCCTTCATACAATTTGAAATATAGCTTTCCAGATGTCTTCCGTATATACTTACTTAGCAGTATTTCTTTTCTGGAAGAACCAAGTGGGACCAAAAAAAATCACTAAAAATAGCAACTGAATTTTCTGCTCTCATAAGTAAAATCTGATACTGACTAAAGTTCTTAAAAATAATCCCAATTCTCAAAGTCTAACAATCGTTAGGAATTCCTCCAAACACAACAGGTGAATTCACTAAAATACAAAAACTCTAGTCCTAAACATTTAGTTAGGGAAATCTTTAATTCTATCTTACAAGTGTCTTTTTGCTCAGGGATTTAAGAAACAAAAAGGTCCGATAGGAAGCCACTTCAGCAAATCCCATCGCCTCTTCAACATAATGTTGCATCAGCCAAACTACCAAATAAAACGTCATCCTGGAAGGAATTTACTAACTCCAGGTTAAAAAAAAAAAAAAAAAAAAAAAAAGCTTTGCCTCTAAACCTTCTAAAAATATGAGAGGAAAAGAAAGCATTTCCAAATAAAAAGTCAAGTGACTTAAGTAACAAAAGGAAAATACTTTCAGGGACTTGGGAGAATCATAAAGTTTCAGTCATCAATCACAAATTGGAACATACTAGAGGATTGTTAACTTTTTTTCCAGATAATAGTCAACATCCTAACACAAAACTAAACAATGAAATTTTGAAGTACTTTGACAGCTTCAAGTCTTGTAACCTACATTTTAATGATAGAACAGATATTCAAATAAATCAGAAATCCTAAAAGCAAATCCATCTATTTTTGGATAGTGTTAAAATTCCTAGAATCCACTTTAAAACTTTGAGACACTGATTTTAGCATGATGCTAAACAAATGTCCAAGAGGACAAAACATTTTGCCACCCAAGAAAACCCAACACAAAGGCAAGTATTTATTTAATCAGCAGCAGTTTCTAAAAATTCAAATGTGTCTAAATGCATATATACCTTTTCAAACACACAAATAAATGTTGCAACTAGATTTTTAGTAAAGGCAGTGAGATACTCTCTTCCAACGTTTTTCACAATAGAATCCATAAGGTACATAACAGGAAGCTTCTCTGAGGAAGGAGCCTAAATAAAAAGAAACTGATAAGTTTAGTATAATGAATTCTCACCAAAAAATTACTTTTAAAATTGAGTTTTTAAACCTACAATACAGACCTCTATATATTTTGTTGATACTACTTTTGAAAATTAATTTTTGGAAGTGTTCAAGTTCTCATATCTTATAATCTTTAGTGGAGCATACAAAATAAGCTTGGAGTTAGGAAAAAAAATTACCATTTAAACACTTAATTGAATTTCATGTTTACATGAAAACCTTAAGTAAGTGACCCAAAAATAGGAGATAATTTTCTGTAAAAGTGTTTTAAGTTTTGTGAGACAAATTAACTTCCAATGTTGTGTCTAGACTCAATGAAGTTTTCTGCAGAAACCTAATTCCCACAAGCATTTTATATGTTAAAATCTACAAAGATGTGATACGTTAAAATTGTTTGGTACTCTCTACACCCCAATGAACAAAGAAGTAAACTTCACATATGAAATGGCAGGGGGGAAAAAAAGGGAAAGAGAAAAAAGAGGCTTTTAAACTTGCACATCAACATGCAGGAAGGTGCAAGTCGTTTCTGATACAAGAAAAACTGGATGGAGCAGCCGTTGAGTCACTTTAGTCAGGTTGTACTTGACTCTGGAAACCAGGATTTGTCCTGAAGATTTTCTTCACCAGCATGGACTCTCCGTCGAAATTTCCCCCCCCACACATGCACAAACCAGAGATTCTAGATTTGTACAGTGTCAGTGTGGTGATGCTGATACAAGTAGCCCTTTCCATAGCAATGCTGTTGCCCCAGTTCAACTGCAATGCCTACCCATCTCTGGCTTTTAGAAGGCATAGCAAGTTTCCAGAAAGCACCAGCAGGTTCACAGACTTGAGGAGCACTATGACACGATTTAAACTGTTGACTCCATAGGAGCACCCAAGATTATATATATATATATATATATATATTAAAAAAAAAAAAAAAACCACTCTCACACACACACACACACACACACACACACAAATAACTTATCCCAATTTACCCACCCCATGTGTATAGGAACGTTTACCCATAGCTACCTGGATAGCCAGGGTAGGTTCACAGTTCACAATGTCACTTTTGCCCATACAAGTGTGTGGAAATGCTCTTGCTTCTGATCAATACCACTACAATCTAAGTAGGCTAAGAAAACTTCTGAATAACTCAGTATGAAAATTTTCTTTTAAGGTACTAATAAAAAAGGGTTTGCAAGGCCATTGCATGTGGGTAGACTAAGTACCAACATGTCAAGTGCTTTACTGCTGTGTACCTCACCAGGTCATGTGTTATGCCTTTTTAGCCACTTGAATTTTGAATATTAAGACTCTTTCAAACCAATCTGTTCAGTCAACTAATTTTTCACCGTACAAGTGAATCCTTACATGTAACTTCCCCACAACTACCTCATGATGGGAGGAGTCAAATCAGATGTGAATTCCTAAGTTTATATAATGCTGAGAGGCTAGAGAATAAGGACACAGAACATTCACCTCCATAAACAAAATCAAGAGTTTGCTAAGAAATGACAGAAAATCCCTCCCCCACCCTCGATTTAGTTATTTTCCCCAAGTGACTTTTACATCTTTTCCTCAGCCTGGCTTTACAAAAATAACCAGGAAATCTGTGAGAGAGAGAAAAAAAAAAAAGGCCTTATCAGGAAACAGTTTACCTCGTTTCACCACTGTGTAGCCATACACAAATACAAGTTTTAATGTGGTCATTATATTTAGATTACACTTCTTGAATGTCTTCTGGATTCATTAAAAAAATTATATGGAAAGTGTCCTTTTGAAAACCTGAGCTACTAATTATTAGGCTTTATGGAACATTAGTAGTCCCCAACATAGCAGGGAATAAAAAAAAAATTATAAACCAAGTACAATTTTTTAAAAGTTAAACGTCCAACAAGGCAAACAGCAGACACGTTTGTTTTCTTGTATCAATAAAAAAAATGTTGAGCATAAGGAAAATGTTTCCTTTTAAAACTTCATACTCTAAAAAAGGCTGTTGTAAACACCTTCATAGGAAAGAAAAAAATGAATGAAAATTTATTTTAGCTGTCAGACTGAGCATAACAACCTTGTTGGGCCCTTAGAAAACAAATAAAAAACCCCCTATTTTGTCCTCTTAAAGTAGGAAAGGACCACCTGAAACCGTGTATCTTGTGTACAGATTTACCCAAAAGAGTGGATGGAACCTAAAGAATGAACCCAAGTCACTTAAAGACTTTTGTTTAAAACACACAACCACATAGATAAAAATAAGTCTTGGAAACATATTCTACACCTTACAGAGGTAAATAAAAAAGACAAGTACATATTTTATATGTTTTATTCACAAATTTTATAATACCAGTCACACATTTCAAAACCATTTATTAAGTCAGACCACTCAGTTTTACACTAGACAGAAACCGCCTCTAGACAATATTGGTGGTTGTTGTTAAAGTGGCCTTTTAAAAGGGGTTCACTCTGCTAATAGGAGGCTCATCCGGATCATTTCTTTCATTCACTAACAACTAGAAAAAAACTAAACCATAAGTACAAGCTTGAAAAATAACTTAAAACGTAGTGCTGGGAAGCTATCAGAACTCATCATTTGTAACTAAGTTTAACAGTAACTTGACTTAAGTGACAATATCGCTCCCACATGAATCTACAGAATAGGGTGGCAGAAGACCACTGCTGTCAAGGGGGAAGCAAAGCACTGCTCCACTGTGAAGGAAGGGAGGAAAAAAAGAGGAGGAGGAGGAGGAGGAGGAGGAGGAGGATCTGAACTTTACAGAAAGGAAAAAATAAAACCCTACAGTACTTATCACCCAGAGGGTCAGCTCTCCGCCTACAGGTTGGATTAAAATCTTGCCCCCGCTCCACCCACCCCCCACCCTCGCACCCACTTTTCCGTGTTTGGGGGGCACAGTACGCCCTCGGACAGGGGAAGGGGAGTTTCCTCGGGCCGCCCCCACCCCACACGGGGTGACGGGTGCGAGCAGCTGCCCGGCTGGCAGGGAGTGGAGTCTCCTCTCTCTTCCCTTTCGCATCATGTGCTTGTCGGGCGCCATGTTGGGCTCCTAACAGGCCGCTGCTCCACTCGGGACGCGTCCCGAGTCCCGCCCGCCGCTCGCTCCCAGGTCCCAGGTCCCCCTTCGCCTCCTTCCGACCCGCGGAGCACAATCGCCCTGCAACAGGGTCCTGGGGGGGCCCTCCCTCCCCGCCTTCCCAGGGGGCTCCGATGGCTTCCACTAGGGCTCCCCCGCACCCCCAACTGCCTCGGAGTGCCCCCCCGGGCTCGCTACAAAGCGTGTGTGTCGGGGCGGCAGCTGCGGGGACACGAACGGGGCGCCGGGGAGCGGAAGTGAGCCTCCACCCTCCATCCTCCCCGCTCCCTGCGCCCGAGGGGCCCCGCTCCGAGCCCGAAGCCGGACGGGGCGGGGGTGGGGGTGGGGGCCGAAGACGAGCACTTGGGCCCCTTTGGATGGAAGCGAGACCTGGGGTGAGGCTGACCCTAACAACAGGGAGTATGAGAAGAATAGGCTGCGGGGTGTATAAAAACCTTGGCGGTTTGGGCCTCGATGAGAGTGACGATCTCCTTGGCGAAGGGCAGGTTCTCCTCGGCTAGAATGGTCAGCATATTGATGTGCGGTTTGCTATTGAAGGTCAGGTCTTCCAGGGACGACTGATAATCCCGACAGGCGTCCTCCCGGGCCCCCGCAGGCCCGGCCTCGGCCGGCGTCTGCTCTGACATTGCGCCGCGGCCCCCCTCCGAGGCCCGCCGCCGCCGAAGCTCCAGCCGCTCTCGGCACCCCGCCTCCCTGCCGACTCCTCTTCCTCGCTCCGGCTCGCTCGCGGCGCCGGCCTCACCACATGCTGACCGCGGAGGGGAGTGAGGGGACGACACAGGGAGAAGCTCGGGGACGAGACGCCGCCGCCTCCCGGGGGATCGCCGTCCGCGTCCAGCCGCCACACAAGCTGCTTTCTCCACCGATACAAAATGGCGGCGGCGGCGGCGGCGACTCCAGCTCCGAAAATGTCTGTGCTTCCAACCGCTGCGTCGTGCGAAATGAGCCAGGGGAGGGGAGAGGTGCGGTAAAGGGCGGGGCCGTTGACAGCGCCGGGCGTTATTGGCTCGCCCGGTCACGTCACAGAGCCGCCCCACCCTTCCGCAGGCCGCCCTGGCTCCGCCTTCCTCTCCGGGCGCGCCCCGGCCTTTAGCAACACCCAC
Source organism: Erinaceus europaeus (assembly GCF_950295315.1). Taxonomy (NCBI): domain Eukaryota; kingdom Metazoa; phylum Chordata; class Mammalia; order Eulipotyphla; family Erinaceidae; genus Erinaceus; species Erinaceus europaeus. Next base: position 58,667,003 of record NC_080178.1, on the reverse strand, counting down.
CGCGCGGAGGGGCGCTGGGGAGCGACGGCTCTTCCCATTGGTCGATTCATAAGGGGCTGTTCGGTCATTTGTCACCATAACAACCCACTCAGGGAGGTCGGTGGGTCTGGGGGAGGCGGTCCCCGAGACTCTACCCAACCCGTTTGAGTGGAGAGCTCCGTCGGCCCTCTTAGTCCCGCCCCCTGAGGCCCGCCAGCCATTCAGAGACCCCGTCCATCGTGTCCCGCCCGTCTTCCCCGACGGCCAATGGGAAGAGGGGAAACAGATGCTCTGACCGCCCCTTCTCCCTGCTGTCGCCTGTCGCGTCCCAGGTGCTCCCGGGAGCCTGGGCGGGGCGAGCCGCGGGGCGACCGTCCCTCCCGGAACTGAAACCCCGAGGGCTGAGGGGCGCCAGAGTGTGGTCAACCACTTGGGGCTTTTCCTATTCAAAAACAAAAACAACGAATCTGGCTTTCTTGATTGAGTCCATGGGAAAATGCCTTCACTTGGAGGCTCTCCCCTGAGGATTTGGGGGAGACCTCTCTGAACTCTAGGAAAGGTTCTCACAACATGCACCCAACCACCACTCCATAGCCTCTTGCTCTTCTGCACGATCAAGGGGCTCACAGAAGAAGCCCATATGTTTGTTTGTTTGTTTTTTACTAGTAAAGCTCTTTCGAGGCTTATAAAATTCTATATAAAGATTGGCCGTGATGCTTTCCAAACACAAAACATGTGTTTGGAAAAAATGGAGCTGTAGCATAACACAGTCAGCTAAAAAGATTTCCCCCCCACTGACTAGACGTAGTAACCTAAATGTCAGATTTTTTAAAAAATTATTATCCCCCCCCCCAAAAAAAAAAATGCTTCACTGTTTTCTTCCTCAAGCTACATGCTTTTGCAGAGGTACTTTGTGAAACTATCTTGAGAGACAAGTGAAGCCATTCCTTAATTACATATAGAGTAACAAGTTCATGTCTTTTCTTGGTCTTTTTCCAAGTGTTACTATGGCACAATATATCATGACCTGCTCACAAAATGCACAGTAAGATTGTTTTAACAATATATTTTCCACTTCTTGTTTACGTGATCACATGAATGAAAAGTCTGGAGGAGAGCCTGTCTTCTCATTTGAATGAAAGGAATGTTGAATAGGTATTACTCTCATTTTCCAAACCATTGTTAGTACTTCGATGTAATAGACACAATTAAAATCAAAGAACGTTACCTTTATTTATTGTATAAAGACAGTCAGAAATCGAGAAGCAAGGGGGTGATGGAGAGGGAGACAGAGAGACACCTGCAACACTGCTTCACAAAGCTTTCACCCTGCAGGTGGGGACCTGGGTCTCCAGTCGGGTCCTTGCGCATTGTAACACGCGCTCATCCAGTTGTGCTACCACCCGGCCCCAATTGAGGAACTTTTAAAAGTTTCAGTTTTTTGGAGGGAAATGGCCAGATTAAAATAGTCTGAGCACTGGTATGGAACCAGGAACCTCAGGCATGCAAGTCCTGTGCTCTACCAGCTAAACAGTTCTCCCAATCAACTCCATCCCCTACCTTTACACCCGCAGGTGGTGGCACTGCTGCAGATATCTCTTTTCACTCACACACTCTCTCTCTCTCTCATCTATCTATCTATCTATCTATCTATCATCTCTGTCTCTCATCCTTTATAAAAGAAAGAAAGGGAAGAGAGAAAGAAGGAATAAAAAAAGAAGAGGGTGGGATAGATAGCATAATGGTTATGCAAAGAGACTGTCATGCCTGAGGCTCCACAGTCCCTGGTTCAACCCCCTGCACCACCACCACCATAAGCCAGAGCTGAGCAGTGCTCTGGTAAAATAATAATAATAATAATATAAATAAATATAAAACAAAAACAAAAAAAGAAAAGAAAAGAAAAGAAAAGGCAGGGGTAGATAGCATAATAGTTATGCAAAGAGACTCTCATGCCTGAGGATCCAATGTCCCAGGGTCAAGCCCCTGAACCACCATAAGGCAGGGCTGAACAGTGCTCTGGTTCTTCTTCTAGCATTTGCCCTTCTTCCGTAGCCAGTCAACAGCGTCAGGTTGAGCCTGATGTAAAGTTTCGAGACCTCCTTTGAATCTGGAGAGGTGGCAGTCGTTGACTATGTGGGTCATAGTCTGTCTGTAGCCGCAGGGGCAGTTCGGGTCGCCTCTGGCTCCCCAGCGATGGAACATAGCGGCACACCGGCCATGGCCTGTTCGACAGCGATTGAGGAGGGCCCAATCATAATGTGCTAGGTCAAAGCCGGGTTGACACTTGCAGGGGTCTGTGATGAGGTGTTTGTTCTTTACCTCAGCTGACTGCCAACTCTGTTTCCAAGAGACTGGAACAGAGAAGTTCAGTGTAGGCGTAGGGGACCAGATTGGGTGATGAGATGTCAAGCGTTGGACAGGGTGGGCGAAGATATCCGCGTATATTGGCAGGTCCGGTCGAGCGTAGACGCGGGAAATGAACTTAGATGATGCCGCATCCGGACGAATATCTGGCGGGGCGATGTTGCTAAGAACTGGCAGCCATGGAACCGGGGTGGAACGGATGGTTCCAGAAATTATCCTCATGGAGGAGTATAATTTGGAATCGACCAGGTGGACATGAGGGCTACGGAACCATACTGCTCTGGTAATAAATGAATATAAAAATTAAAAAGGAAAGAAAGATACCACCATGAATAGAAGTGCTGTCATGTGGGCATGGAGCTCCAGTGATAACCCTGGAGGAAGGAAGGAAGATAGGTGGTTCAGAGGGAAAAATAGAGTGATGGGAGGGAAAAAGAAAGAAAGGAAGAAAAGGAAAGAAAGAAAGAAAGAAAGGAAGGAAGAAAGAAAGAAAGAGATCAGACTTACGGAGGCGGAGCTACAAGCAGCAGATCGCTTTCTCTCCTCTCCTCTCCTCTCCCAGATCAACTAGGAATACCAAAGGAGACCACCCGGACCGAAACAAGACAGGACTAGAATGACCACAGGAACCCAGTAAATCACCCGTGAGTACAAACACGTGTGGCTGGTGACAGAGAGGAGAGAGGGGCCTAAGGAGAGATTAAGTGACTGCTAACATTCAGCAGTTTATCAGTGGAGACACCACCTCCAGTCTGCTCCACAACAAGGGGACAGCTGAAGGGAGGAAAGGACTCCCCAGAGACTCACCAAGTGCAACTCTGAGTCTCCATTGCTAATACCCTCAGAATCTGGAGCAGCAACAGGGAGGGACACCAGGGGACAGAGATCTAACCGGGAAACTCAGGAGAAGACCTATACCTCCTTGGCATAGCTGAGGGGCTGTGAAAGTCTCTTTGCATAACCCCTGGATTATCTCTGCCACACTCTGCTTTATCTCTTGGTCAGGAGTCAGTGATTAAGCTAAGAAGCCTATTGATAGTTTAAAAGCCCTCAGGCACCCATAGCCTACAGGGAAGAAAAAAAAGAGGCTTTTACACCACTGAGCTCCAACTCAGGGATTGAAAAAAAACTGTTAACTTCCACCATGGTAAACCCTTTAATTAAATTACTTAGACACAAGTCAATCCAGGCAATAGTGATCAATAATTTGAAAAGTACTGATAAAGGGAACTCATAACAATACATAAAATGGTTAAAACAACAAGAAAAAATATTGGAGACTCGAACCAAGACAAGAGTCCAGCTAAAAGTCCTCCAGAGGGTGAAGCACAAAACAACGAGTTCAATATCCAAACATTAGCTAAGGAAATAATCACAGGAGTGAGTAAAGAATTTGAAAAAATTGTAATCAGAAATGCAGGAACAACAAATGAGAATATGGAAGATAATTCTAATAATCTCATGGTTATTAGAGAGCTGAAAGCTGAAATTGCTGAGCTAAGAAGGCAACTAGCTGAACAAGCCAAAACAGTATCAGAGCAGGGCAACAAAATAGATGAACTCCAGAAAGCAGTAGAGGGCAGAGAGAATAGAATCTATGAGGCTGAAGACAGAATTAGCAAGATTGAGGATGAATTAGAGACAACTAAAAAAGAAGTAAGAGATCTCAAAAAGAGATTAAGAGATGCTGAAAACAACAACAGAGTCTTATGGGATGACTTCAAAAGAAACAATATACGCATTATTGGCTTACCAGAGGAAGAAAGAGAAGGGGAGGAAGAAAGCATTCTCCAGGCCATAATAGCTGAAAATTTCTCTAGTCTAGACAACACCAAAGACATAAAGATTCAAGAAGCCCAGAGGGTCCCAAACAGAATTAACCCAGACCTAAAGACACCAAGACATGTCATACTTAGAATGGAAGGGAATAAGGATAAAGAAAGGATCCTCAAGGCTGCAAGAGAAAAACAAAGAGTCACCTACAAAGGAAAACCCATAAGATTAGCAGCAGACTTCTCCATACAAACACTACAGGCCAGAAGAGAATGGCAAGATATCTATCGAGTGCTCAATGAGAAAGGCTTTCAGCCAAGAATACTATATCCTGCTAGATTGTCATTCAGACTAGATGGAAGCATCAAAACCTTCTCAGACAAGCAACAGTTGAAGGAAGCAACCATCACCAAGCCTGCCCTGAAAGAAGTTCTGAAAGGTCTCCTATAAACAACCAGACCACCACAAATAGGACATATATCAAAACACTCTAAAATTCTTCAAGAATGGCATTAAAATATCTTCAATCTTTGATATCAATAAATGTCAATGGCCTGAATTCACCTATTAAAAGACACAGAGTGGAAGATGGATCAGAAAACACAACCCAACAATATGTTGTCTACAGGAAACTCACCTAACTCAACAAGACAAACACAGACTTAAAGTGAAAGGATGGAAAACTATCATTCAAGCCAATGGCTCACAAAAAACGGCAGGAACAGCTATTCTCATATCTGACATGATAGACTTTAAAATAGATAAGATTAAAAAAGATAGGAATGGACACTACTTAATGCTCAGAGGATCAGTCAATCAAGAGGACTTAACAATTATTAATATCTATGCACCCAATGAGAAGCCATCTAAATACATCAAACTTCTACTGAAAGAGCTACAGCAATATATTAACAGTAACACAGTCATAGTAGGGGACTTCAACACTCCATTATCTCAACTTGACAGATCATCCAGGAAGAAAATCAGTAAAGACATAAGGGAGGTAAATGAAGAGATAGATAAACTAGAACTATTGGACATTTTCAGAGTCATTCATCCCAAGAAACTGGAATACACATTTTACTCAAATCCACATGGATCATTCTCAAGGATAGACCATATGATAGGCCACAAAGACAGCATCAGCCTATTCAAGAGCACTGAAATCATCCCAAGCATCTTCTCAGACCACAGTGGAATTAAACTAACACTTAACAATCAACAAAAGATTAGTAACAGTCCCAAAATGTGGAAGCTCAACAGTACACTTCTTAACAACTTCTGGGTCAAAGAGGAAATCAAGGAAGAAATCAAAATGTTTCGAGAGTTCAATGAAAATGAAGACACAAACTATCAAAATCTTTGGGACACAACTAAAGCAGTCCTAAGAGGGAAGTTCATAGCTATACAAGCACACATTAGGAACAAGAAGAGGCACAAATAAACAGCCTGATTGCACATCTCAAAGACCTAGAAGAAGAACAACAAAGGAATCCTAAAGCAACCAGAAGGACAGAAATTACTAAAGTTAGGGCAGAAATAAATAACATTGAGAATAGGAAAACCATACAAAAGATCAGCGAAAGTAAATGTTGGTTCTTCGAAAGAGTAAACAAAATCGACAAACCTTTAGCCAGACTCACAAAACAAAAAAGGGAGAAGACCCAAATAAATCGGATAGTAAATGAAAGAGGAGATATCACAACAGACACTGCAGAAATTCAATATATCATGCGAGGCTTCTGTGAACAACTATATGCCACCAAGCTAGAGAACCTGGAAGAAATGAATGATTTCCTAGATACCTACCAACTTCCAAAATTAAGTCAAGAGGAAGTGGATAACATGAACAGGCCCATCACAGCTAATGAAATTGAAACAGTTATCAAAAATCTTCCCAAAAATAAAAGTCCTGGACCAGATGGTTTTACAAATGAATTCTACAAAACTTTCAAAGAAGAACTAATACCTCTACTTTTAAAAGTCTTCCAGAAGATTGAAGACACTGGAATACTCCCTGCCAGCTTCTATGAAGCCAACATCACCCTGATACCAAAAGCAGACAGGGACACAACCAAAAAAGAAAACTACAGACCAATATCTCTGATGAACATAGATGCCAAAATATTGAACAAAATTCTAGCCAACCGGATACAGCAGTATATCAAAAAAATTGTTCATCATGACCAAGTGGAGTTTATCCCAGGCATGCAAGGTTGGTTTAATATATGTAAATCAATCAATGTGATCCACCACATCAACAAAAGCAAGACCAAAAACCACATGGTCATATCAATAGATACAGAGAAAGCCTTTGACAAAATACAACATCCCTTTATGATCAAAACACTACAAAAAACGGGAATAGATGGAAAATTCCTGAAGATAGTGGAGTCTATATATAGCAAACCTACAGCCAACATCATACTCAATGGTGAAAAACTGGAAGCATTTCCACTCAAATCAGGTACTAGACAGGGCTGCCCACTATCACCATTACTATTCAACATAGTGTTGGAAGTTCTTGCCATAGCAATCAGGCAGGAGCAAGGAATTAAAGGCATACAGATTGGAAGAGAAGAAGTCAAACTCTCCTTATTTGCAGATGACATGATAGTATACATGGAAAAACCTAAGGAATCCAGCAAGAAGTTTTTGGAAATCATCAGGCAATACAGTAAGGTGTCAGGCTATAAAATTAACATTCAAAAGTCAGTGGCATTCCTCTATGCAAACACTAAGTTAGAAGAAATTGAAATCCAGAAATCAGTTCCTTTTTCTATAGCAACAAAAACAATAAAATATCTAGGAGTAAACCTAACCAAAGAAGTGAAAGACTTGTATACTGAAAATTATGAGTCACTACTCAAAGAAATTGAAAAAGACACAAAGAAGTGGAAAGATATTCCATGTTCATGGGTTGGAAGAATTAACATCATCAAAATGAATATATTACCCAGAGCCATCTACAAATTTAATGCTATCCCCATCAAGATCCCAAGCACATTTTTTAGGAGAATAGAACAAATGCTACAAATGTTTATCTGGAACCAGAAAAGACCTAGAATTGCCAAAACAATCTTGAGAAAAAAGAACAGAACCGGAGGCATCACACTCCCAGATCTCAAACTGTATTATAGAGCCATTGTCATCAAAACTGCTTGGTACTGGAACACGAACAGACACACTGACCAGTGGAATAGAATTGAGAGCCCAGAAATGAGCCCCCACACCTATGGACACCTAATCTTTGACAAAGGGGCCCAGACTATTAAATGGGGAAAGCAGAGTCTCTTCAACAAATGGTGTTGGAAACAATGGGTTGAAACATGCAGAAGAATGAAACTGAATCACTGTATTTCACCAAATACAAAAGTAAATTCCAAGTGGATCAAGGACTTGGATGTTAGACCACAAACTATCAGATACTTAGAGGAAAATATTGGCAGAACTTTTTTCCGCATAAATTTTAAAGACATTTTCAATGAAACAAATCCAATTACAAAGAAGACTAAGGCAAGTATAAACCTATGGGACTACATCAAATTAAAAAGCTTCTTCACAGCAAAAGAAACCACTACCCAAATCAAGAGACCCCTCACAGAATGGGAGAAGATCTTTACATGCCATACATCAGATAAGAGTTTAATAACCAACATATATAAAGAGCTTGCCAGACTCAACAACAAGACAACAAATAACCCCATCCAAAAATGGGGGGAGGAGTTGGACAGAATATTCACCACAGAAGAGATCCAAAAGGCTGAGAAACACATGAAAAAATGCTCCAAGTCTCTGATTGTCAGAGAAATGCAAATCAAGACAACAATGAGATATCACTTCACTCCTGTGAGAATGTCACACATCAGAAAAGGTATCAGCAGCAAATGCTGGAGAGGGTGTGGGGTCAAAGGAACCCTCCTGCACTGCTGGTGGGAATGTCAATTGGTCCAACCTCTGTGGAGAACAGTCTGGAGAATTCTCAGAAGGATAGAAATGGACCTACCCTATGACCCTGCAATTCCTCTCCTGGGGATATATCTTTAAGGAACCCAACACATTCATCCAAAAAGATCTGTGTACACATATGTTCTTGGCAGCACAATTTGTAATAGCCAAAACCTGGAAGCAACCCAGGTGTCCAACAAAGGATGAGTGGCTGAGCAAGTTGTGGTATATATACACAATGGAATACTACTCAGCTATTAAAAATGGTGACTTCATCTTTTTCAGCCGATCTTGGATGGACCTTGAAAAAATCATGTTGAGTGAAATAAGTCAGAAACAGAAGGATGAATATGGGATGATCTCACTCTCAGGCCGAAGTTGAAAAACAAGATTAGAAAAGAAAACACAAGACGAACCTGAAATGGAATTGGAGTATTACACCAAAGTAAAAGACTCTGGGGTGGGTGGGTAGGTGGGGAGAATACATGTCCATGAAAAATGATGAATGAAATAGTGGGGGTTGTATTTTTAAATGGGAATCTGGGGAATGTTATGCATGTAAAAAAAAAAAAAAAAGAAGTAGAAACGCAAAGCAGAAATTGACTGAGTTTGGAGTATGGCACCAAAGTAAGAAAGCAGAAGTACACTAGAGTTTGCTGTGAGTACCCTCCCTAACACTTCCTCTCCACTATTCCAAGCTTTGGGTCCATGATTGCTCAACAATTTGTTTGGCTTCGTATGTTAACTCTCTTTTCAGTCACCAGGTTCCAGATGCCACCAGGATGCCGGCCAGGCTTCCCTGGTCTGAAGGCCCCACCAATATGTCCTGGAGCTCAGCTTCCCCAGAGACCCACCCTACTAGGGAAAGAGAGAGGCAGACTGGGAGTATGGACTGACCAGTCAACTCCCATGTTCAGCGGGGAAGCAATTACAGAAGCCAGACCTTCTACCTTCTGCAACCCTCAATGACCCTGGGTCCATGCTCCCAGAGGGATAGAGAATGGGAAAGCTACTGGGGAGTGGGTGGGATATGGAGATTGGGTGGTGGGAATTGTGTGGAGTTGTACCCCTCCTACCCTATGGTTTTGTTAATTAATCCTTTCTTAAATAAAAAAATTTAAAAAAAATAAAAAATAAAAGAATAAAAAAAAAGAAAGAAAGAAAGAAAGAAAGAGAGAGAGAGGAGGGGTGGGGAGGATATATAGCATAATGGTTATGCAAACAGACTCTCATGCCTGAGCCTCCAAAGTCCCAGGTTCAATCCCCTGCACCACCAAAAGCCAGAGCTGAACAGTGCTCTGGTTAAAAAAATTGAAAGAAAGAAAGAAAGAAAGAAAGAAAGGAGATCAGGGTTGTCTTCTTGAAAGAAGGGAAGGAAGAAAGAAAGAGAAAGAAAGAAAGAAAGGCAGACCAGGGTTGTCTTATTTGTGTGTGTAAAGTGAAAAATAATGTTGTTTAATCAATGGTAAGAGAGTATATGTATTTATTACTGAATAATGACAAAGTTTAGTGCTGCTTAAAAACCAGTGTTCAAGAAACAACTATTGGTGAGAAGGAAACATTTCTTTTCAGGTGCTAACTACCTGAGAAGACCACAGACTCATTCTTAGATGGCATCTGGAATTACAGAAGGAAGGGGGGGGAAGTGTTGAGTAGGAATAGTATTGTCAGATCTTCTCTCTGGCGCCAGTGGTTGGTGTGTTTAGTTCTAACTGCTAAATTATTAAAAACAAATTCAAGGTAATATCATTGTGCAAGACTTGTATATGGAGGTCTTTATGCTGGGTAACAGAGACCTTCCCCAAGAGCATTTTCCTATTGTTGTTTTGTTTTAATTTACTGAAAGTTAATTTCTTTTTTTTCCCTGTTTCATTTTATTGGGGAAAAAATGGCTTACAGGACAGTTGAAGCATGGGTACAGTTTCTTATCTCCCTGTGACAGGTATGTGCATACCACTTCTACCACAAACCCAAAGTCTCTCTTCACTATCCTGTTCTTGGTACCGGATGACCTCTTCCCTCTTCCCTCTTCCCATCTCTCTCAAGTCCAGAGATGTTTGCTTTGCTGCATTATACCTTATCCAGCTCAGACTTCCCCGTGTTGCCCTTTTCTTTCCTTGTTTCTTAAGAACCAACTGTGAGGTCATCCTGTATTTATTTGTCCTTCCGTCTTATCTCCGTTAATGTGATAACCTTTAATGTTCTAACCAAGGAGAAAATTGCATCATATCTTGCAGCTGAGTGATATTCCATTATGAATATATACCACAACTTTAAGAAGTTTTGAGTTTATTACCTGTTTAGGCTATTACAAGCTGTGCTGTTATGAACATAGGTGTGCATAGGTCTCTTTGAATAGGTGTTTTTGTATTCTTGGATTGGATATATCCCTAAGAGAGGAACTGCTGGATCATAGGATAGATCCATTTCTAGTGTTCTGAGGAAAATCTAGACTGTTTTCCACAGGGGTTGAATCAATTTACACTCCCACTAACAGTGTAGAAGTCCAAGGACATTTCTTATCTGCCTTCTGCTTTCTGTCTGTAGCTGACCCATTTCTTTATCAGACACATATACACAGTGAAATAATTTCTTTCCTAATAGCTACATAGCTAAGTGAAATAATGAAAGCCTGAACTGAAGGCCATGCATAGGGTTGCTATGGCAAAGCAGAGACAGTTGGGAAGGCCCAAGTGAAGGTCATGGCTCGTGCGAGGCAGCTGAGCAAACAATTAAAATAGAGTCTCCAGCTTGACAACATATCCACCATAATATGCTGTTCTGAACACGTTTGTTTATAAAATTTACACTGAGTAGGGCCTGGTGGTGGTGCACCTGGTTGAGTTCACAAGGACCCTGGTTTGAGCCCCAGCTCCTCATCTGCAAGAGATGCTCATGAGGGATGAAGCAGGTCTGAAGGTGTCTCTCCCTCTCTATTGCCTCCTCCCCTCTCAATTTCTCTTTGTCCTATCAGATAAAATAGAAAGAAAAAAAGGAAAAAAAGGGGGGGGGGGTTTGCCGTTGAGAGCCATTGGGCAGGCACCAAGCCCCAGAAATAACCATGGTGACAAAAATAAACATGAATAAATAAATAATAAAGTTTACTCTGAGAATTGTGTGAACTTCTTTTGATTACATCCATCACATCCTACAAATTCATTTGCCAGATAGTTTGGTGATTGGCATTCTTGTGAGTCCAAATAAAAAACTCCATTCTTTTTTAACACTGGAGTCTTTTTTTCTGAGCTGACTTTTGCTTTGAGAGGCCCAGTTCACTTTATTCCAAGACTGTTCTGTGTCAGGGAGTAGCTTAGGCAAGATAAGGCTAGAGATTATTATCTGGTAAGTGAATTGAACTAAAGGGACAGTTTAAACTGCTCAGTAAAGAAACCATAACTCAGAATAACTAAGAATAGAGAAGGGGGCTGGAGAGACAGTGTAATGGTTATGCAAAATACGTTCATGCCTGAGACTGAGATCCCAGGTTCAACCCCTTGCACCACCATAAGCCAGAGCTGAGCAGTCTTCTGGTCTCTCCCTCACTCTCTGTATCTTTCTTTCTTTCTCTCTCTCTCTAATTAAAAAATAAGTAAAAAATATTTTTAAAAGAAAAGAAAGGAGTCTTATATAATACTTCTAACTCTGTAGCAGCTTCTTAGCTGGATGACTCCAAGGGAATTATTTAACTTCTTTAAGCTTTTGTTTTCTCATACATAAAAAGGAATTAGGGGGAGCCAGGGGTGGCACACACCTGCATGAGCACACCTGTTACAGTGTTCAAGGACCCAGGTTCAAGCCCCTGTTCCTACCTGCAGGGGGAAAGCATCACAAACAGTAAAGCACTGCTGCAGGTATCTCTTTGCCTCTCTCCCTCTCTTTCTTCCCCTTCCTCTCAGTTTCTGGCTGTCTATATCCAGGGTCGTTGTGTATTGTTTTTTGAATTTTTTTTTTAAACCAGAGCACTGTTCAGTTCTGGCTTATTATGGTGGTGCAGGGGACTAAACTTGGGGCTTTGGAGCCTCAGGTGTAAGAGTCTCTTTGCATAAGTATTATGCTATCTAATCCCGCCCTGGCTGTCTCTATCTAATAAATAAAGATAATTTAAAAATTAAAAGAGTCTTTAAAAAAGAAAAGGAGTTAGTAATATAAGATTTTCATGTCTGAGGCTCTGAGGTCCCAGGTTCAATTCCTACCACTGTAAACCAGAATTGAACAATACTCTAGTATAAAAAAATAATAATTAAAACAAAAGAATTAGTGACAACTTTCAGCTCATAAGATTGTTTCAAGAATGGAATGTGATGATAAATGCTTTTGTGGAACTTCATCATTTACTCAACAATTTTACTTCTAAGAAAATAACATATTGGTGTGGTCTGGGATGTGGCGCAATGGAGAAAGCATTGGACTCCTAAGCACGAGGTCTTGAGTTTGATCCCCAGCAGCACATGTACCAAAGTCATGTCTGGTTCTTTCTCTCTCTCCTATCTTTCTCATCAGTAAATAAAATCTTTAAAAAATAATAATAATAATAGCTCTCCTCTCCTCTCCTTTCCCAGATCAACTAGAAATACCAAAGGAGACCACCTGGGACCACAACAAGACAGGACTAGAATGTCTACAGGAACCCACCAAATCACAGGTGAGTGCAAACACACATGGCTGGTGACAGAGAGGAGCCTGGGGAGAGACTAAGTGGCTGGTAACAGTCCGGCGGTTTATCAGTTAGGACACCACCTCCAGTCTGTTCCACCAACAAGGGGACAGCTGAAGGGAGGAGAGGACTCCCCAGAGACTCATCAAGTGCAACTCTGAGTCTCCATTGCTACTGCCCTCAGAATCTGGAGCAATGGCAGGGAGGGACACCAGGGGACAGAGATCTAACCAGGAGACTCAGGAGAAGACCTATACCTCGGTGGCATAACTGTCGGGCTGTGAAAGTCTCTTTGCATAACCACTGGACTATCTCTGCCACACCCTGCTTTATCTCTTGGTCAGGAGTCAGTGATTAAGCTAAGAAGCCTACTTATAGTTTAGAAGCCCTCAGGCTCCCATAGCCTACGGAGAAAAAAAAAAAAGAGAGAGAGAGAGAGAGGCTTTTAAATCACTGAGCTCCAATTTAGGGATTAAAATACTATTGAAACAACTGTTAACTTCCACCACTGTGAACCCTTTAATTACCTTACATAGACACAAGTCAATCCAGGAAACAGTGATCAGTAATTTGCAAAGTACTAAGAGAGGGAACTCATAACATAATATATAAAATGGGTAAACCAACAAGAAGAAATATTGGAGAAACTAACCAGGACAACAGTCCAGCTAAAAGTCCCCCCAAAGGGTGAAGCACAAAATAATGAGTTCAACATCCAAACACTAGCTAAGGAAATAATCACAGGAGTGAGTAAAGAGTTTAAAAGAATTGTAATCAGAAATACAGGAACAAAAAATGAGACTCTGGAAGAAAACACTAACTATCTCAAGGTTATTAGAGAGCTGAAAGCTGAAATAGCTGAGCTAAGAACACAACTAGTTGAACAAGCTAAAACAGTATCAGAACAGGGAAACAAAATAGATGAACTCCAGAAAACAGTAGAGGGCAGAGAGAATAGAATCAATGAGGCTGAAGACAGAATTAGCAAGATCAAGGAAGAATTAGAGACAACTAAAAAAGAAGTAAGAGATCTCAAAAAGAGATTAAGAGATGCTGAAAACAACAACAGAGTCCTATGGGATGTTCAGCGGGGAAGCAATTACAAAAGCCAAACCTTCTACCTTCTGCAACCCACAATGACCCTGGGTCCATGCTCCCAGAGGGATAGAGAATGGGAAAGCTATCAGGGGAGATGATGGGATATGGAGGTTGGGTGGTGGGAATTGTGTGGAGTTGTACCCCTCCTACACTATGGTTTTGTTAATTTATCCTTTCTTAAATAAAAAGTAAATTAAAAAAAATGCAACCCAACAATATGCTGTCTACAGGAAACCCACCTAACTCAACAAGACAAATGCAGATTAAAGTTAAAGGATGGAAAACTATCATACAAGCCAATGGCCCACAAAAAAGGGCAGGAACAGCTATTCTCATGTCTGACAGGATAGACTTTAAAATAGATAAGATTAAAAAAGATAGGAATGGACACTACTTAATGCTCAGAGGATCAATCAAGAGGACTTAACAATTATTAACATCTATGCACCCAATGAGAAGCCATCTAAATACATCAAACATCTACTGAAAGAGCTACAGCAATATATTAACAGCAACACAGTCATAGTAGGGGACTTCAACACCCCACTCTCTCAACTTGACAGATCATCCAAGCAGAAAATTAATAAAGACTTAAGGGAGCTAAATGAAGAGATAGATAAACTAGAACTATTGCACACTTTCAGAGTCATTCATCCCAAGAAACTGGAATACACATTTTACTCAAATCCACATGGGTCATTCTCAAGGACAGACCATATGATAGGCCACAAAGACAGCATCAGCCAATTCAAGAGCACTGAAATCATCCCAAGCATCTTCTCAGACCACAGTGGAATTAAACTAACACTTAACAATCAACAAAAGATTAGTAATAGTCCCAAAATGTGGAAGCTCAACAGTACACTTCTTTTTTTTTTAAGTGCATATGAATGATCTAGTTCTTTTTTATATATATTAATTTTATTTATTTATTCCCTTTTGTTGCCCTTGTTGTTTTATTGTTGTAGTTATTATTGTTGTTGTCGTTGTTGGATAGGACAGAGAGAAATGGAGAGAGGAGGGGAAGACAGAGAGGAGGAGAGAAAGATAGACACCTGCAGACCTGCTTCACCGCCTGTGAAGCAACTCCCCTGCAGGTGGGAAGCAGGTGCGGAGCCGGGGTTCGAACCGGGATCCTTATGCCGGTCCTTGTGCTTTGCGCCACCTGCGCTTAACCCGCTGCGCTACAGCCCGACTCCCAACAGTACACTTCTTAACAACCTCTGGGTCAAAGAGGAAATCAAGAAAGAAATCAAAATGTTTCGAAACTTCAATGAAAATGAAGACACAAGCTATCAAAATATTTGGGACACAGCTAAGGCAGTATTGAGAGGGGTTCATAGCTATACAAGCACACATTAGGAAACAAGAAAAAGCACAAATAAACAGCCTGATTGCACATCTTAAAGACCTAGAAGAAGAACAACAAAGGAACCCTAAAGCAACCAGAAGGACAGAAATCACTAAAGTTAGGGCAGAAATAAATAACATTGAGAATAAGAAAACCATACAAAAGATCAGCGAAAGTAAATGTTGGTTCTTTGAAAGAGTGAACACAATCGACAAACCTTTAGCCAGACTCATAAAACAAAAAAGGGAGAAGACTCAAATAAATCAGATAGTAAATGAAAGAGGAGATATCACAACAGACACCGCAGAAATTCAACATATCATGCGAGGCTTCTATGAACAACTATATGTCACCAAGCTAGAGAACCTGGAAGAAATGGACCTCGACTTTTACATCTTCCAGAAGATTGAAGACACTGAAATACTCCCTGCCAGCTTCTATGAAGCCAACATCACCCTGATACCAAAAGCAGACAGGGACACAACCAAAAAAGAAAACTACAGACCAATATCTCTGATGAACATAGATGCAAAAATATTGAACTAATTTCTAGCCAAACGGATACAGCAGTATATTAAAAAGATTGTTCATCATGACCAAGTGGGGTTTATCCCAGGCATACAAGGTTGGTTTAATATACGTAAATCAATCCATGAGATCCACCACATCAACAAAAGCAAGACCAAAGACCACACGGTCATATCAATAGATGCAGAGAAAGCCTTTGACAAAATACAACATCCCTTTATGATCAAAACACTACAAAAAAAATGGGAATAGATGGAAAATTCCTGAAGATAGTGGAGTCGATATATAGCAGACCTACAGCCAACATCATACTCAGTGGTGAAAAACTGGAAGCATTTCCACTCAGATCAGGTACTAGACAGGGCTGCCCACTAATCACCATTACTATTCAACATAGTGTTGGAAGTTCTTGCCATAGGCAATCAGGCAGGAGCAAGGAATTAAAGGCATACAGATTGGAAGAGAAGAAGTCAAACTCTCCCTATTTGCAGATGACATGATAGTATACACAGAAAAACCTAAGGAATCCAGCAAGAAGCTTTTGGAAATCATCAGGCAATACAGTAAGGCGTCAGGCTACAAAATTAACATTCAAAAGTTAGTGGCATTCCTCTATGCAAACACTAAGCTAGAAGAAATTGAAATCCAGAAATCAATTCCTTTTACTATAGCAACAAAAACAATAAAATATCTAGGAGTAAACCTAACCAAAGAAGTAAAAGACTTGTATACTGAAAATTATGAGTCACTACTCAAAGAAATTGAAAAAGACACAAAGAAGTGGAAAGATATTCCATGTTCATGGATTGGAAGAATTAACATCATCAAAATGAATATACTACCCAGAGCCATCTACAAATTTAATGCTATCCCCATCAAGATCCCAAGCACATTTTTTAGCAGAATAGAACAAATGCTACAAATGTTTATCTGGAACCAGAAAAGACCTAGAATTGCCAAAACAATCTTGAGAAAAAAGAACAGAACCGGAGGCATCACACTCCCAGATCTCAAACTGTATTATAGGGGCCATTCATTGTCATCAAAAACTGCTTGGTACTGGAACATGAACAGACACACTGACCAGTGGAATAGAATTGAGAGCCCAGAAATGAGCCCCCACACCTGTGGACATCTAATCTTTGACAAAGGGGGCCCAGACTATTAAATGGGGAAAGCAGAGTCTCTTCAACAAATGGTGTTGCAAACAATGGGTTGAAACATGCAGAAGAATGAAACTGAATCACTGTATT